>NW_005871337.1:1233699-1257281 GCF_000147115.1 Myotis lucifugus | reverse complement strand
TATGTATGGGCAAATGAGGTTGGGACTCCTGTAACTGTCACAACCATCTCAGGAGGAGGTGTTGGGCGCGGCCCTGAGCCTGAGAGAACAACACACAGGTGTGGCCCGGAGCCTGAGAGATCAACACAGAGGGGCACCTGCCCTGAGCCTCTGCGGTGCGGCTGGGGGCAGGCCCCCAGAGGACACACACACACACACACACACACACACACACACACACACGGGGTGCCTGCTCTGAGCCTCTGCGGCCAGACTGCAGCTTAGGCCTGCTCCCCGTGGGGCCTAAGCCGTCTGTAGGGCATCCCCTGAGGGCTCCCAGACTGTGAGAGGGGGCAGGCTGGGCCGAGGAACCCACCCCCCCGCAGTGCACAAATTTCGTGCACCAGGCCTCTAGTGTTTTATATAATGACATTTCTGCTCACATCATTGCCTACCTTTCTGCTTTCACATAAGCCTACTCTAGATGTTTTCAGGAAACACAGGTTATAAAGAAACACAATGAATGGAATCATTTAATTAATATAAGATTATTCCAGACTTTAGGATATTCTACAGGACAGAATATTTGGTAAATAATATCCATAATAACAAAGCACCATGAACAATGCTATCAACCAACATGTTCCAATACTCCTTGCTGGAACACAGACTTTCTGGGGGAGAGTATATATTGAATAGATTAGGCTTGCATGAGTGGGTATGTTTGTCAAAACTCATCAAACTCTCTAGTTGAGATGGATTCATTTTACTTCATGTAATTCTTATATGAATAAATTATTCTATACATTTAAAAAAATATATTTAAGGGATATATTAATTACCATACATGAAACATAGTTGAAAACAGATTTAAATAAAATAATTTCAAACTAAATCATACTACCTATGGAATAAACTTGGTTCTTTTGCAAAATAGTGAAATTGTGTTTATCTTTTTCATATAGACTTTTTATTTTTATACAGAAATGCTCAAATATTTTGGTAAAATTTCATGATATTTGCAATTTTAAAAAATAATTTGAGTATGAGGGGAATGGGTGCCCATGGATGAAAAATATATTGCCATGGTTTGATCAGTTGAAACTGAGAGATGGTATCATGGGCTTTTTATGAGATTTTTCATAACAAAAAGTGTTAAAAGCATGAGCTATTGCATAGTAATTATGCCATGGATTTTATAATTCCAGACATTTTTGTGACTGCATTGTTTGATTAGAAACTTGACCATAATTATTATATTCTTTAAAAATTTACCTTTATTGTTGAAAGTATTATACATGTCTGTCTTTTCTCCCGCCATTAACCCTCTCTATCTTGCTTCCAACCCCCCCCAGGCCTTCACCACACTATTGTCTGTGTCCATGGGTTATGCATATATGCTTTAAGTTTCTTGGTTAATCTTTTCCTATCTCCCCCGCCTTCCCTCTGAGATTCCTCAGTCTGTTGCAAGCTTCCATGTCTGTGGATCTATTTTGTTCATCAGCTTATTTTGTTCATTAGTTATTAACACCTTGTTACTCTGCTCATAAAGAGGGAGAGGAAAATTATTGGTAGCCAAGTAAGAACCAAGTGCTATTCTACGAACATAATGATTTTAGTCCTTTTATTAACTCTTAAAATTTAAAGCCATTTCCAATGATGAGAATTTAAAAATGGAATCTCTGTGATAGCACCAAATAGTAAGTATTAGAGCTATGGTTCTAATAATGAAATAAAATAACAAATAAAAACAGTACAATGAAAACATAATTGTCCAGCCTTGGTAAAAAGAGAAACATTATATTGATATATGAAAATACAGAAAACATCAAAATAATTACATTATTGCTGGAACTCAAGGAATTATATTACAATCTCCATGATACTTTTGAAAAAACATAGGGCATATTGTAGGGAAAAATGTGATGCACAAAAGTTGACTGACCTTGACGAAGTCCCCGTGAAATTTACCACGTGACCATCCACCAAATCTACATTCTGCCCCTCCTCAAATCCTGTGGCCCTTCCCTGGAAAGATAAATTAACTATACCAAGGAAAAATCAGCACTTTCTCAAGTTTTTTTGAGATTTAATGTTTTATTTGGCCTTTCATGCTCTTGTCTAGAATTTCCATGAAAACCTGCTTTACCCATGGTGGACGTTTTTTTGTTTATTTTGTTTCTTCACCACTCCCCAAGCCAGGAAACAGATTTTGAATTAGATGTGCTATTAAAATATGGACTGACATTATTTCTCACTCTTTTCTACAAAATGACACTGGCCACGTTCACATTCTGGTGGTTTATGTTGCTCAGCTGACGCTACTGTACTTGCTATTGATCAGCTCCTAAGAATGGTTTCCTCTTGTATAAATCTTTCCTCAGTCATTAAGAATGATTTACTTGATTGCTTTGGAATGGCTTTAATTCTGTGTTTTAAATTTACCATGTCTATCAGACTCACCTATTCAAATTGGTTTTCTCTTTCTTTGTAAAATATTTTATTGTTTAGCTTTAAGTATTGGGAGGGGGAGTTAATAATTCTTTATACCTCTGAGCAATAAATTCAAGACCTAAGAAATTTCTGAAATTTTTTCTCTTACTTACTAGGTAGATATTTAGCACCTGGTTCCACCATGTACTCTTCTAAGACAAGGGATAAAACAAAGCCCTTATGTATAACATGCTATACATGTGTGTGCCCTGTAATTATTTATGTTATTTTGTCCCACAAATTATTTCTAATTCAGGGTATTTTCATAGCACGTTTGATATAAAGAGGAATAAGATATGGTCATATCCCTATGGGGGCAAGTGTTAGAGATCTACCTGGGAAGCTCGATATAATGTAGGCATTATAGTGTTATGATACAGCATATGTGCAATAATAAGGTATTTCCCAAATACTATGTGGGATTTTAGAGATGTTCAATCTGTGTGTGTGTGTGTGTGTGTGTGTGTGTGTGTGTGTGTGTGTTTGTGTGAACTGGATAAGCTGGGGTGAGGGAAATTTGAGTAGAAGCAGCTGGAAATTGCTAAAATATTTTCCAGTAAGAGGTCTAAGCAGAGATACTGGTATGTTGGCAATACCAGCAAAATCAGTGTGTTTGGCAATGAGTACCTCTCCATTTTCCAAAGGCTCTCTCTTAGGCAGCCTGCAAGGAGTAAGTTATACTAGCAGAGACCAGAGCTCACCTTGCATCCAGAATTCCATGTTATCTTCTACTCTCAGCACTGGCATTTCTCTGTCAGCATTCACCTGCCAGCAAATCTACCTGGCACTCACCTGTTCCTCTGACCAGGCGGGCATCTCTACCATCCTCCAGTGTCTGTGATCCTGCTCCCTGCACTTCCTCTGGGGCCAGTGTCCATAGGCAGGAAAGACCTTTTCCGAATTCCAGTCTCTGTTCTCCCTGGCTTGTTCCCTTTACCTTAGTGCATCCTATACACTCTCTTCTGCAGGAATGAGTTACGTTTTGAACCCTCTCTGGTGGGTGCACTCCTTCTGGCTTTGCACAGCTAAGCTTCCGGGAGGACTAGTCATAGGTCATCGCAGCACTGGTCACTGTTCTAGATGCCGAGGACACAGATATCAAAGACACATTCAGATCCTCCCAGATGGAAAGTCCATCAGTAGCTTAAAAAATATCTGCTGCTGATAGTCTGTTCCAAACAAGGGAGGGACTTTAGAACCAGAACAGCATGTTCAGATTGGAGAACCTATGAAGGTAACATTGGAGTTGAGTCTTGAATGAGAGGGATTGAAGAGGAAGCAAGAATGCTTAGGAAAAAATGGTAATTAAACTTTCAGCAATAAAGATAAATTAAGAGAAGAAAATGTTCAAGAGACATGCACATTGAGGATGATGTTTTCAGTAATGAAAAACAACTGTGTGATTTGAACATAAAAATAACTAGCTATTGTATTGGATTACTACCCCCAAAATAAAGTAAATATCCATGAATCCATCCTGATATAAATAAATGATTGAATGAATAAGCGGAGGTATTTTTCCAACAGAAGAATTTTAAATAATAACTACAGAAAGGCTGTGGGAAATACAAAATTACCTTTAGAACACCATAATAACAACTGCCTTAGGCAAGGTTCACTGATGAATGCTAAAGTTAGTGGGTGGAATTAAATTTAAATAAAAATGGGATATTTACATAGCCTCAGAGGCCCTTTTCTGTTGCTGTAAAATACAGGTCCACACAATTTTTGATCCTCTTTTCTCTAGGAGGTAGAGCTTAATCTTCTCCCCTTCTACACATATTTAGTTACTTTCACAAATAATGTATGGAAAGGGAAAATAGTAATTTTACAATGGAGAAACCTGAGACACACTACTATAATTAAATGATCAAAGTTAAAAGCACCCAGAAGTCAGTTATTTTGATATCATATATCCTTCGATAGATATGGTGTGAGGAGAAGGGCATTTACCTCTCTTACATTCTTCCCAAAATGTATCACTTTAGTTATGAGGAACCAAGTTGAGAGACATTCTATAGAACACTGGCCAGTGTTCTCCCAAGTATCAAACGTAAGAGAAACAAGGAAGATGCGAGAAAGTGTCACAGATCTGAGGGAACTAAGGAACGGGGGGACCCAAGGAACCGTGAGATCCTGGATTAGATCTCGGACAGAAAGGACATCCGTGGAAAAACCAGTGAAATCTGGTACAAGTCTGCAGGTTAGCTGATGGTAATGAACCAATGTCAGTTTCTTGATTTTGATCAATGCATCGTGGTTATGTAAAATGTTGTTATTACGGGAAGCTGTGGGAAGGATATACTGTCTGCATTATATTTTACAAGATTTAAAATAATTTCAAAGTATAAAAAGGAACAAAAAGTGACTGTGTGTAGCAAAATGTCACATGTTAAATAGGAATATAAAAGCAGAAGACTTAACAATCCAAATCATGATCTATGAGAGAAAAAAATAAGTTGGACTTCATTAAACTTAAAAAAACACTAAAAATTTACTTTGTAAAAAAAAAAGTGTTAAGAGAACAAAAGAATACACTACAAAATGGGAGAAAAAACTTACAAATCACATATCTGACAAATCGTTGCTCTCCAAAATATACAGACCTTTGAAATCTCAGCAGTAAGAAAACCCTATGTATGCATTCCAATACATAACATTCTGGACATGGCAAAGCCATACAAACAGTAAGAAGATCAATGGTTGCCAGGGAACGAGGAAGGAGGAGTCAGCATGAGAAGCCTGGAGGCCTTTTGGGGCTGTGATCGCCTCTGTATGTCATATGGTGGTATCTCTATGATGTCATGCATCTGTCAAAACTCAGAATGTACAACATAACCAGTGAGCCTAGTGTAAACTGTGGACTGCAGTTAATAACAACGTACTTCTATGTCATCCGCTTTAACAAATGCACCACGAAAGCCTTAAAACAGAAACAAAGGAACGCACATTCATCTCTAAGCAGGAAGTAGAGTGGGTTACACATGAGACTCTTCTCGTGGAAGGGGGAAGAGGGATTCATAAAGAAGAAAGCGCTTGCGGCAGCAGGGGAGGGGGCGCGGGGGCAGCAGGGGACGGGTGTGGGGGCAGCAGGGGACGGGGTGTGGGGGCAGCAGATGCAGAGGGACGGGGTGCGGGGGCAGCAAAGGGACGGGGTGCGGGGGCAGCACAGGCTGGGCCACCAGCCTACTGGAAAGCTGCCCTGTTACAGGAAACTAACATGCCAGGAAGAATGGGGCCTTATGTGCTGCTGGTTTCCTGAGCATTAAAAACCTCTTCTTAAAAGTGATGAACGAATGCAGCAGGATCGCTCATGGGTTGAACTTGTACTTGAAAATGGAGTGGGCATAAAGGGGGGGAAGGACAGTGCAGCTTTCCTCCTGGAGCCGTGGAACTGAAACTACCTTTTACGTTGTTCTCGCCCAACAGTCTTCTCCGTCTCCATGTGGATCCAGTGCTTGAAGGTTTAAGGGAAAGTCTTTATTCTCTAAGAAAGCACCTCCTCCTGTGCCAGCCTGGACCACCCGTTATCGCAGGAGTCCGCCTTCCCTGGCAGCACATGGAAGGCTGCATGCCGCCTCCAGCCGCTCCTGGGCCCAGGGGCAGGGATACTGCGCCGGTAGCTTGACACTGGCACAGTGTGGGGCAGTCACAGCGGGGAAATGGGCAAATGTTACAAATTAGAATATTATTAGCGTTGGTATTATTCCTAGTATTTCGGAGAGATAATTTTTAAGCATTTATTGGAGAAATAATGCTTAAGGCTAATGCTAAAATGTAATTAAACAACTTGACTGTTTTCCCCCAAATCCTGCATGGCCTGTTGGATTTAGTGCGTCCACACCTGCCTCCTCCCTCCAGTGGGCGAAGTCTGTGGACTCCAGTTGGAACCCAAATCCCTTCATGTTTGACACCTGAGGCCACAGCCAGGGGCTCATGGACAGGACGTCACTGCATTTGAAAGGACTTCCCAGTGTCCTGTGCAGACTACGGAGGCTGTGCAGGGCCCACAGGTGTGCAAAAATGGAGCAAGGTCGCCCCGAAATGTCTCTGCTTGTCAACTCGGTAACCATTTTTCTGACTGAAAATACCTTTGGTTCCACCCTTTCTTTTCCCAGAGAGCTATAAACTGAGTGGCCAGATTATTATGACCACCCCATCAGTACTTCATTGGGCCACCTTTTGCCTTCAATACTGCGGCGATTCTTCTTGGCATTGACTCCAAGAGATGTTGAAAGGTGATGCGAGGAATCTGACACCATGCCTGATGAATAGCACTGTCCAGTTCTGTGAGATTTGATGGTTGTGGAACCAGCTGCCTGATGGCTCTTTTAACTTTGTCCCACAAATGCTCAATTTGATTGAGATCTGGTGATTGTGTGGGCCACCTAAGCAAGGTAAAGTCTCCCTCATGTTCTTGTAACCACTTCTGCACAATATGAGCACCGTGGCATGGCGCATTGTCTTGTTGGAAGAAACCATCTCCATTGGGATATGCCATCAACATTATAGGATGAACTTGATCAGCAACGATACTTAGGTATGTTGTGCTATTCAGATGTTGTTCCACACAAATTAAAGGGCCCAAATCATGCCAGGAAAACATGCCCCAAACCATAACACTGCCCCCACCAGCTTGAAGGGTTCTACTCATGCATGTGGGGTGCATGCTTTCATGCTGTTTCCGTCAAATTCTCACTCTGCCATCTGCATGATGCAACTGGAAACGTGATTCATTGGACCACATGACTTTTTTCCAATGCTCAACTGTCCAATCCTTGTGTTCCTGTGTGAATTGGAGACGTTTTATCTTGGTAACTGCAGACAGCAAAGGTGTTCGAACAGGCCTTCAGCTTCCATATCCCATACGATGCAGTGTACGGCTAATTTGCCTACAAACGTCAGGTGGACATAATAATCTGAGGATTCAGCTAAACCATGAATCCTCTCTCATCTCATAGCAATTGTTGTAAGTAGTTTGTGACTACAATAAAGAGTAATAACTCACATCTTAAATGGACTGGCGTGCTTTCGAGGCTCATGTCTGGGGTTCCCTGCAGGCCCGGCACAGCCCTCCTGTGAACCGTCCTCCCGGCTGTGCCTCCACCTCTGCGCTGCTGTGAGCTTCCTGCAATCTGTGTTCTTGTGTTTGCGCAAAATCAGACCGACTTCTCCAAACAATGCTTCCTCTCCCAACACTTGTAAAGTGGCGAGACAGCTGGGAAAGGACAGGATGGTCCTGGGATAGCATAACCCCCAGCAGATTTCAAAATCTGGCTGCAAACCCACAAACCACAGCGAAGGGGCTGTGCCATGCGGTAAAGCAGCCGGGAGAGCCTGCATGGGCACTGCTCCTCAGTGGCCAGCACAGGGCCGCAGAGCTGGAGTGGCAGTCACAGAAGAGCCAGACTTTTTTGGGGGGAGGGGAGGGAAAGACAAATGAATATGGGGTAAGTATTGTTTCCAACATAGTCAGATACATAATGGCCCTCTTTTCAAATTTATAAGGGTGGAGCCAAGCATTGGAGAGAGGGTTGGAGCCTGGAAATGCTTTTTATTGCTCACCAATTGTCGAATACGCTGCACCTTGCTAAGTTAGGAGTAAGCATGGGAATAGTTAAGAGTGTTGACCGTTAGTGGAAGCCTATAGAGGAGGGAATCTGTGATTTAAAAAGTCATGCTTCAGCTGGTGTGGCTTAGTGGTTGAGCATTGACCTATGAACCAAGAGGTCATGGTTGGATTCTTGGTCAGGGCACATGCCTGGGTTGCGGGCTTGATCCTCAGTGTGAGCATGCAGGAGGCAGCTTATCAAGGTTTCACTCTCATTGATATATATTTTTTTCTTTATTTCTCTCCCTTCCTCTTTCTCTAAAGTCAATGAAAACATATTTTTTAAAATTCATGCTTTCTTTGCTAAATAATTTTTTTGCATGCTTAAGGATGCTTATGATATAAGTGATTAAGCTATCACAGAACCTTTCAAAAGACATTTGAAATTTTTTCCATATGTGTGATTGGAGAATGGTTTGCCTTTTTGGATAAGTTGGGGGAAATTAAATAGTCCCATGAGATGGCATATCATCAGTAAATGTTTTTGCCTTTCAGCTAAATTTATATTTACTGCAACCCGACAGTTTACATATAAAGGCTTAATTCAAACTTCTCCATGACGCTATTTATTTAGTTATTTATTGACAAACTTTTTATTGCTGTGCAACTGAGAATGCTTTGATTGCTAAAGCAGACATGCCTTAAGATGGATGAGCTCATAGTTGCTAAAAGCAATGGTAGTCACAGAGTATATTTTTAACATCATTGATTGAGTCATTGATTGGATTCTTAAATCGGGGCTTGGAAAAGAAGTAAAGTGAATTGGAAATCCCCGGGGCTTGTCTTGCCTTGTAGAGGAGGCTAGTGACCTTACAACTCCATTCCCACCTGTAGTTCCCAAAGTTCTGAAAGTGGGTATATGGACCACGGCCCATTAACTCTGTCCTCTGATGGGGCAACTGGAGGGATGAGAACACAGATGCTATACAATGTGATTGGCAGTTACTCTTCTGCCTCCATCTAAAATAAAGCCTTGCTCCCACCTTCTCCTGTTGCCCTCACACCAGACCATCTTAAAAATCAGGCTATCAATCCACTGCGGAATTACCTTTCATATTAACTTTTACTTAAGTTACAAAATCCCATACTTTAAATGGTGAGTAGTGAGGAGACTTTATTTGCCATCAAGAGTGATTTTATCCTTGGATGGGGGATAAAACTCAGTTTCAGGGAGAAGAAAAGCATGATTTTGCTGACAAAGAAAATAATTAAGTCATATTATTTCTGCACTTTTAGCTTTCAAAATAGAGAACTTAACTATACTTTTTAGTATGCACATATCTTTCTCCTGTGTTAAAAAAGAAAAGCAAATTTAAGAGGTATGTAGTCAACAAGATAAGAAAGCCATCCTATATAATAAATAGGCAATATGCAAATTAACCCTCATGGCCTCACAAGATGGCTGCCTATGACCAGGCCAGCAGGGGGGTTAGTGAGGGACAACCAAATGACTGAACAGCAGGTTTCGTGGGGCGACCAGGCCAGCGGGGGGGAGGGGCAGTTGGGGGTGACCAGGCCAGCAGGGGTCAGTTAGGAGCAACCAGGCTGCAAGGAAGGGGCAGTTGGGGGCAACCTGGCTGGTAGCGGGGGGCAGTTAGGGGTGATTAGGCCAGCATGCAGAGGCAGTGAGGGGCGACTAGGCAGGCAGGCCGGTGACTGATTAGGAGCCAGCAGTCCAGGATTGTGAGAGGGATGTCCGACTGCTGGTTTAGGCCCAATCCCCGGCAGTCGGACATCCCCCAAGGGGTCCCGGATTGAAGAGGGTGCAGGATGGGCTGAGTGGACCCCCTACCCCCCGTGCATGAATTTCGTGCATCAGGCCTCTAGTAGACAATAAGATAAATAATAAAAGGCAGAGAAATACCCAGGCTGTCATGGTAAAATAATTCCTGGGACGCGCCTGTTGTAATTGTTAATAAGGTATGTTTTTCTCTGGAGACATAAAAGGGATTAGGACTTTCTGGTGGTGGGCCACTAAGCTGGATGAAGCTGAGTTCAGTGCTGTCCTGCAAACAGGAAATTTCCTCTCTTCCCTTGGATTGAAATGTGGTACTGATGTGAGGATTTTTAAGGTGTTACCAATATAAATAATAAACAACAGATAAAAACTATGCTGGATTTAACAGCCTCCTTGAGTCTTCTCAGGAAACTCCTTGGGGTCTTTTGCAAACATATTTCAACCCACTTATCTGTGGATTCATCCTCTTTGCATTCCATGGCTTCCACCTACCCCATTTTTTTTTGGCCTAAAGTCCATCATTCCCTCCAGACTTTATTCATGTAGATAGAGAATCTGTAACATTATGAGCATTTGCTGAAATCTGTAGAATAAAACTCATGAAAGGAACAATATTATCAAACACTGTACTGTTGTGTTTCCATTAAATACAAATACCACTGTCTTCCTTCAGCGTCTGCTTTCAAAGATATTTCACTGATAAGCTGGAGAGACAGTTATTTGACTTTTTTAGGTGACTGCTTTCTTATAAACTGGGTAAAACTTCAGAGACTGATTGCTGCATGGACACATGAGTTCGTACTTATTGAGTTTTGCCTGGGGCACATCAGTTATTAGAAGAGCTTGATTGCATCTGTTAATTTCAGCTGGTCTGGAATGACCTCATGCTGACCTCCAGATCTGCCTGACTCACGATGGTGACCCAAGGCTAGAGCATATACCAACTAGAAGTAAATGATATTCTGTCACCATGAATCTGTGAGTTATTTTGGTGGCAGGATGCGTTCCTGTGTCAGCACTGTTTGGTAACAACAATAGGAATTGTGCCTGGTGTTGGTACAGTTACTGCTAAGGCTGGTCAGGTAGCTGTGTAACCATCTTCCTGCAAGTGACCTCCACCAAGACAGATGTTTGGGTTTGCTGATAATGAGGTGTTTCAAGACTGACAGACAGAAAATGTCCTGGGTAACCAGATAGTGGGAGGAGGCATCCACAGGCAACATCCCTGACTATTTCCAAGGCCCACCCTTTTCTTGCTGTGGCTGTTTTGTTTTCTTTGCCTACAATAAAGCTCTTTTATAAATAAAAACTGAGTAAAGTAACACTTAAAGCAATCACTGCATAATTAGTGCAGAGTAAAAAGTCCAGTAAACAGCAAAAACAAACAAAAAACAAAGAAAAAAATAAACTACACCAAAAACAAAACAAAACAAAAACAACAACAAAAACACAGCAGAGTATTAAAATGAACCAACATTGTGTAGACAGGCTTAAGGACACTTCAAAGCATATGAATATTTACTAGGTGTATGCATCAAGGTACATACAATTAATGACTATAAGGAAAAGAAGTGTTATATGAAGCATTATGCTAGATTCTTGGATTTGAGGACCTAGGTCTTTCCATAGGTTGGGGAAGTTCTCATCCATTATTTGTTTTAATAGACTTTTCATTCCATGGTCCTTCTCTTCCTCCTCCATAATGCCTATAATTCTAATATTGCTTTTTCTGATGGAGTCAGATAGATCTTGTAGAGCTCTTTCATTTTTCTTTATTCTCAGGTCTCTCTCGTCTTCCTTCTGAATCATTTCTTGATTCCTATTTTCGACATCACTAGTTCTTTTCTCTAACTGGTTGGCTCTGTTTTCTATACTCAGTAGCTCATACTTAATCTTAATTTCATAATTCATTTCCAGGATTAAAGAGCTCATTTGTTCATTATAGAGTTACTAGAGTATAACTCCTTCAGGCAGAACATTTCCAAGTTCAACCCTCACCAAGGCAATCAGTAAAAGCAAAATCATCAACTTTGAATGAATTGATTAGACAAAAACCACCTGACTTATTCTGTCCTCCTGTAAATGTGGTCCTACTGTTGCCTGAATTAAGCCCCATTTTTATATGTTAAAGCCCTCAGCTCCCAGTGCTGGTATTTAAAGAGGGGGCTTTGGAGAGCTAATGTGTTCAATCTCATCCTGCCAGTGGACTTCAGGAGTGGACAGGGCAGTAGTATGTGGTCATACTGGTGAGAGATATTTGTGAAAACTATCTTCTCATGCATACTTATTAATACCTAATGATTTGAATTTCACCTTTACAATTATGCTTTTTGTGTGTGTGGTAGAATTTATTTACCCCATACAGGCAATTTTCCTGCCACCCATTTGTAAACTTATTTTAAATGACATGGTATTAATCAATTTATTTTCCCTTCAATATTCTTATAGGTTCCCTTCTTCATTGGTGTTATATGGCAAGAACCAGCTACTCATTTATCAGGATAGTATCTGCTTGATACTTTTGCTGCTCAGCTAGAGTTGACCCTAGAGTTCCTACGGGCCAGAACTGGAATAACTTGAGTAAAAATTAAATAGGTAAAGAGTTGGATTCTAACCCCATAAAAAAAA
Organism: Myotis lucifugus; assembly: GCF_000147115.1. Classification (NCBI taxonomy): domain Eukaryota; kingdom Metazoa; phylum Chordata; class Mammalia; order Chiroptera; family Vespertilionidae; genus Myotis; species Myotis lucifugus. The sequence continues at coordinate 1,244,832 of NW_005871337.1, read as the reverse complement.
TAAACATTTGTGAGTCCACACTGAAATAAATAACTAACTAAATAACTCAATAGGAAAGAATTAACAAGTCTTTAGAAACATTTAAATTAATCAATGTGCTGATAAGAGCATGTGCCTCTCTACTGTCGTTTCCCACAATGCATTGCCTCAATCTAATTTTGAGGAAAACATTAGACAAACCAAAATTGAAGACAGTTATCCTATATAATAAAAGCCTAATATGCAAATCGACCAAATGGCAGAATGACCAGTCACTATGACGTGCACTGCCCATCAGGGGGCAGACACTCAATGCAGGAGCTTCCCCCAGCCCACAGTCCCAGCCAAGGTGGGTGCGAGCAGGGACCCCTGATTGCCCTGCCAGTCGCCCCACAGAGAGAGGCAACAGGTGGCAGTGGCAGGGGCAGGGCCGGCAAGTGGGTGGCACCCGGCCAGCCAAGGCGGGTGCCAACAGGGGCCCCCCATCACCCTGCTGGTTGCCCCACAAATCAGCCCTGATTGCTGGCCAGGCCAAAGGACCCTACCCATGCACGAATCTCGTGCACAGGGCCTCTAGTAAAAAAATAACTGTCCAGCACCCTTCAAAATTCTGAAGGTCAAGAAAGACGAAGGACTAAAGAAGTGTTGGTGGTTAGAGGAGATAAGGACACTTGACACTAAGAACAATGTTGAACCCTGGGTTCGAACCTGGCACAGAAAAAAAAAATTAATGGGGGAAAAAAAACACCCTGACATTTGATTAAGTCTGTGCTTTATTAAATAGCATCGCACCAATGGTAACTCCTTACATTTTATAACAGTCTTATTGTTATAAAATATGATTGTCTTAGCAGAAGCTAGGAGAAAAGCTTATAGAAGCCCTCTGTGCCATTTCTGTACCTTTTAGATAAATTCAAAATGATCTCAAACATAAGGAGTAATAGTTAAAATACAGCAATAACTAACAAAAAAAATAATGGTTTACAGCAATAGTGCATCAATGATAACCTCACCCCAAAAAAGCCTTAACCAAGTATAAAGTTTTCTTCAAAATTGTTCTTCATTAAGTCCAAATTTTTCTAACAAAATTGGAAAGTTTTTAAAAGGAAATAATCTGAACCTTTTGGGAATCTATTAAAATGAAGAGATTTATTAGCATTGCTAATTGGACTGTTACAAAATAACTGACTAGAATATTGCAGATCATTAGTATGGAAGGTGGCAAAGAGGCTCAAGGACTTCCAAGCACAATAGATACACAGGAGACTCTTGGTGCCAGTTGAAATTACTTTAGCATGGGATGCAGAACAGATTAGAGTAATTCCTTCAGGAGGATAGTTGGCAGATGAACTCACAGTGCATGTGTGTTAGACAGGAGAGATTCTGTTAATAGACCAAGAGTTCCAACAGCCAACACGCTCAGGAGACATAGTGGTCCATCATATCAATGATCAGTGGCCTTAAAGACTATAAATAGACTGTCTTTTGTGTCAAGAACCTGCAAGCTAAAGAGCATGCCTGAACCATAACTTGCAATGTTACAGTCCCTAGATATGACTGTTCGTGATTGACCATGACTTCTAAGAAGGAACCGTCACCATCCCCCAGATCAATAATAGGCAGTGTTGATGCTCAGAGGGTTGCCCAGCAAAATCCTCCACATACACTGACCCAAGAAAATGCAGCTTTTGTCCTTCATTTGTCCAGGTTGATTTCAAGAAATGTCAACTACTGTGTCTTGAAAGTCTATCAGTAATGTCTGCATTAAAGAAGAAAACAATGAATTTTAAAACACTCACCCAGTAATCCCACTTCTAGGAATATATCTCAAGAAACCAGAAACACCAATCAGAAAGGATATATGCACCCCTATGTTCATAGCAGCACAATTCACCATAGCTAAGATTTGGAAACAGCCTAAGTGCCCATCAGCAGATGAGTGGATTAAAAAACTGTGGTACATTTATACAATGGAATACTATGCAGGAGTGAAAAAGAAGGAACTTTTACCCTTTGCAGCAGCATGGATGGAACTGGAGAGCATTATGCTAAGCGAAATAAGCCAGTCAGAGAAAGATAAATATCACATGATCTCACTCATATGTGGGATATAATGATCAACATAACTTGATGAACAAGAATAGATCCAGAGACAAATGGCAGGGGATTGGGGGGGGGCGGTTAGAGAGCAACCAAATGACTTGTGTGCATGCATATTAGCATAACCAATAGACATGGACACTGGGGTGGTGGGGGCTTGCCTGGGGTGGGAATGGCTGGGGGTGGGAAGGTCAATCAGGGCAAAAGGAGACATATGTAAAACTTTAGACAATAAAATAAATAAATAAATAAATAAATAATATATAAATAAAAATTTAAAACACTCTAGCAGAACAACAACAGACTTATGCTAAGGAAATCTTTCTTGCTTACTTGGATTATCCCCACAGTATTTCATCATCCTGACCTTGGGAAGTTTACAGTGTAGTTCTTCCGTGTCCTGTCCACATTATGAGCACATCAGCCTTGTATTTTCATATTTAGTAATAAAAATGAAAGAACAATGGTAGACATATTGAACAAGACCAAACATTAAATTTTTTATCAATTATTTGCTTATGATCTTCTTTAATACCTAGAAAAATAGCCTCAATCTTCTTTTCATTTACATAACAAATATAGGTTTTCTCATGGGTACATTAAAATTATTTCCAAATTCAACTTCTCTGTTACACTCTTTGTTTACTTTTCCTTTAAGTTAATAGGAAAGAGTTAACAGGATGCAAGTTTTGGTACTAAAGAAGTAGTTCATGTTGTTGTTTTGAACTCCAAATATTTTATACACACACACACACACTCACACACATACATTCACCCTCACACACACATACACTCTCTCTCTCTCTCTCTCTCTCACACACACACACACACACACACACACACACACACACAGACTCATTATGGTGAATAGTCATGAAAACAAAGGACTGATCTTTTCAGGAACACTGCAATGTGTTGTCAACGTGATCCTAAGAATGAGACATAATGAAGTACTTGGATCTTGACAATATATTTAAAAGAAATACTCTCATTTATTTCTAATGACCTCTTTAACTTTAATTAGCCAAATGTAACAATAACTTATTGATACCATAAAAATGTGAATTGCTGGCACCCTATTAAAACATGTTAAAAAGAATGGAAAAATAGAAGAGGCAATAATTTAAAAATTAGATATAGAACAAAGTAGTTTGGATGTATGAACATAATTACAAAGTAAAAATGAGGGAAACAATGATTTATTTTTAATGTAACATTGTATTCAATAATTAATTTTATGAAAGAAAAAAATGCTTTCATCCACTTACCCTTCTAAATGATTAAATGTAACATCATCATGTCACAAGCCTGCTTTTAGTAATATGGTAAAAGCATTTTGACCACTACACCCTGATAAATAATTTAATGACACTTACCTAAAAAGCTGTGCTGTGCATGCTGAATTAGATGTTAATACTTCAAGACATTTGTGGAGTCAACAGTATAAAGACTGCTTCATCTATTCTGAATACTACTTTGGAAAACAAACATTTGTCAACAGGACAAATATAAATGTCTTTTAAGTCACTGGAAAATACAAAGGAGAATTGAAACATAAGAATTATACTATACAGTACACTGACTTTAATGATATAAATACCTTTATTTAAGCTCGGTATAATGCAAGGAACACTAGATTCAGAATCAAAAGATCTGGGTTCGAATGCTGACCCTAATAATTACTAACTCTTTTAATATCTATGTTCTCTTCTAGGGGAGAATTACATGGTGTTTATGAGCACACATCCAGGACATAGGACTTAACTAATGCACAGTAGTGTTCTTGGATTTTTATTTACAGAAAGTATAACCTAGACTTTGATATGTCCAGGTCTGTCCATTTCCAGTTCTGCAAGATGTATAGAACCAGTGTCCATCCCCATAGTCATGCTGCAGAGCAGTCCTAGCAACACCAACACTCCATTGTTTTGTCCCTTTGTAATCAGCCCCTGGCCACACTTCCAGCCCCTGCTAATCAGTTCCCATTTAATTGTGTGCCTTTTCCAGGTAACATATAGACGGGATCAAGCAATATGTAGAATTTTGCCCAGTTGGTATGGCTGAGTGGTTGAACATCAACCCATGAACCAGGAGGTCACTGCTCAATTCCCAGTTAGGGCATACCTAGGTTGCAGGCTCCATTCCCAGTAGGAGGAATGAAGGGGGAAGCCTACTGATAGTTCTCTCTCATCATTTATGTTTCTCTCCCTCTCCTTTCCTCTCTTTGAAATCAATAAAAACACACATATATATTTTTAAAAGAAACAATATGTAGAATTTTGATTCTGTCTTCTCCCACTTAGCAAAATGCATTCTAGACCCAGCCACGTTTTTTTCATGAATCAATAACTTGTTCGTTTTTATTACTGCGTGGTATTCCACATCTCCATCACATGGAAATACCAGAGTATCTATCCATTCACCAGTTGAAGGACATTGGGCTGTTGTCAGTTTTGGGTGATTAAATAAGCAAAGATGCCATCAACGTACAGGTTTTGTGTGAATCTAAATTTTTAATTATTTGGGTAAATATGTAGGATAATTCATGGTGTGATAGTTCATGTTTAATTTATAAGAAACTGCTAAACTTTTCTTCAAAATGTCTTCACCAGTTCGCATTCCCGAGAGCAGTGGATGAGGGTGCCCTGTATTCTCTCCAGCACGTGGTCTCATCAGGTATTTTTGTGAGGTTTGAAATGCAGGAGGAATAGCATTTAATAGGTGTGCAGTGCTAGCTCATTGTTTTCTTCGGACTGTTCTTCATTTCTATCTAGTACTAATTCATATCTCAGACTCACTCTCCCTTAACTACTGCTTAATGGCCCACTCCCTGTGCCCCAGCCAATCCTAGGAGGAGACAGACAGGAAAGGCTCACATGTAGGATGATTCTATGATCTGTGTGCAGTAGAAGAGAAGTCTCATGTCTGTGCTGCACAGTGGCTGTAATTGCTCATTAAATATTTGCCTTGTTGGAAATCCTTCCTTCCTGTCTTGAAGGATTTCTCACAGACCAAGCTACTTCACATCATTGCGTTCATCTTCTAACAGTTGGGTGTTTCTCTTTCTCTTCTACCTGCATTACCTTTGTCATCACTTTCCATTGAGGTTTTTTATAAACTCCATGTTATCTCTAACACAGGTCCACAATCCATTACTTACTCCACGTGTGTAACCATTCTTGTTCCTCACTTTAAAAATCCACCCTTTTACTGTCCCAAACTCTTAACAGCCACATGAAGTTTATAGGAAGAAACTATGACTTGACTACATTGCTTTAATATCGTTTCAATATGTTGGTTTATCATTGACACTTTTCTGTGTTACTTTTAGAATTTGGGTTTAGAGGTCAAATGGAGGTAGATGCCCCAGTGAATGTCATCCTCATAATTCTGCAATTGCAGAATTTTCTGTCCTGCTGGCCTTTAAACTAATAATAATTAGCTCTTGTGAAGAATGGGAGAAAATTCTACTACTCCTGTTATTTGTAGTCTTTTCAACAAGATGAACACATAATGTTTTTGAGATTTGACCAGTGTCTCCTTGCCAGTGTGACTGAATGTTCAGGTGAATGTTTGCACATTGAATTCTCTCACAACCCCATGTGTCCACCATGGACTGTTGTGTTGGTTGCATTCAATTGAATTACCCGTCTGTGAATTAGAAAATTAGGTGGAGAGTTAAAGAAAGCCTAGCCTGCTCAAATTTGGAATGCATATTAATAACAAATAGATATTGATTCCAATGTCATACATTATGCTATGTGCTTTTCCATGTAACACTTCATTAGGGCAAACAGTTGAGCTGTCTACCCCCTATCATTTCATCATGACTTTTAGATTAATTTTTCTTCATCTCTAAGACCATTAATTAAAGACAAATAAGAACAAATATGCCAGCCTGTGTGGTCTTGGATTTTATCAGAGTTTGTGTCACCAATAAACCACAGGTGTGGAAATAAACAATTGCATTTTCAGGAAAAATATGAAGGTGGTTATGCTAAAAGATGCAATTTCCAAGTAATTGTCATGTTAATCATCGTGTGAAAACAGTTGCAGTAACTATGCTCTTGTTCTTTTCCAACGTGACATTATATGCTCACTCTTCTTAGCTTTTCTTATTTATTCTCTTGAATCAAAGAGATTGTGTGAATGGAACATAATACAGCAATTTGTTTTCATTAAATTCAAGTTAGAGAGTGGCTTATGGAGCCTAGCAACAAGAAATAAAGACAAAATTAATAAGAAGCATTTCTGTCACTGAATTTTGTGAGCCAAGTGTTCATTGCAGTTCACTCTGGAGAAAACCAATAATATATTTAATTCTTTACAATCAGATATTTGGTGCTTAAAGTAAACTTGAAAGGCATGCTATAGGAAAAGGAAAATATCAAAGACAATATGTGTTGTTGAACTAATATTTTAAATAATAGTGAATAGCTCAATGTGTAGCCGTAATTCCCCAGCATGCCTGAGAGCAGCAGTCTGTAGTGTAAGCAAGGGTGACTGGCATTTCAGTGTCCACACTGTGCTCTCAGTAGCCAGGCAGCCATTTACTTTCCTGTACTACTCAGGTCAAAGAATTTGGCAAAATAAAAGCAAATCATGATTTTGATTCTGATACTCAAAGCATTTAACTATTTTTCAAGTGTTATTTGGTCTCCCTGCTTCTAACCTTTACTTTTAAAAAAATATTTTTATTGATTTCAGAGAGGAAGGGAGAGGGGTAGAGAGAGAGAAAGATCAATGATGAAAGAGAATCATCAATCAGCTACCTCCTGCACGCCCCACACTGGGGATGGAACCCACAACCCGGGCATGTGCCCTGACTGGGAATCAAACCCTGATCTCCTGGTTTATGGGTCCACGCTCAACCACCGAGCCACGCCGGCTGGGCTTGGCAGTGCTTCTAATCTTGACCTACTCTAGTTTGTTATCCAAAGAGTCCCAGAGTGTTTCTTGGAAACTAAATTGGATCATATGACTCCTCAGCTTACAGAGACCTCTGGGGCCTCCATTCACCTGAAAAAAACAACAAAAAAAAACAAACAAAAACAACAACAACAACAAAAAAAAACCCTCCAAACTTGGTCTCAACCTTACCTCAGGCCTCAAACCGCCAGACCCGACCCTCACTCACCTCCCTCGCCTCTAGTCTAATGATTGTTCACTTGGTTCACTTCACTTAATTACCATTCCTGCTGCTACTCACACATGCATGCCACTGAACTATGTCTTTCTGCTTGATTTCACTCTTGTTGGAATTTTCTTCTGTCCTATCTTGGCATATTTGTTTCCCACCAAGTGGGTAAAATTCTTTATATCCTGAAAGAATATAAACTATGTGTGATGTCATGGTTTATTTTCTTGACAGTACTATTATGATATAAAAATACATTAGTATACTTATCTTCTTTTCTCCTTCTCTTGAACATAGCTCTAGATCGTGAATGAATCAGATGATAAGTATTTTGGGAAACTGAGCTGGAGTTTCTCTTGGTGTGGTACTTATAGAAGCTGACCAGTCAGAAATATAAGTGCACTTGGCTGTATAAAAATTACATTACTCAATTAAATGCCTTTGCCCAGTCACATAGCTATGAAGGATGGAGAGAAAAAAGAGTAATTGAACTGGTTAAAACAATATCCAAAGACCTTGAAAGGGATTGGAAGTGATGTGTGGCCACCATTAATGTCTCTGCAGAGTGAGTATCTACTCGTTCTTAGATATTTAAAGTCTAGCAATCATCAGAATACTTTCTGATTCTGTTGTATAAGATATTGCATAAAAGGCTGCAAGGCAAATTATGAAAATATATTTGAAAATTATGTGATGAGGATATATTGATTAAGGTCAAAGTATAGAGGAGGGCATTTAGAGCCTATGATACTTTTTCCTGCTCTAGGAGTTGGAGGTAGGTGTCCATAGGAGAGGAAGGCTGCTGTCTATCTTATAAATATTCAGATAACTTATTGGTAAATATACTGACAAGTAGACTAATGATATTTGCTAGAGTTATTTTTTAAAATATGTTTTATTATTGATTTTACAGGGAAAGAGGAAGGGAGAGGGAGGGAGAGAGAGAGAAACATCAATGAGAGAGAAACATTGACAGCTGTCTCCTGCATGTCCCTTACTGGGGATTGAGCCTGCACGCTGGCAAGTGCCCTGACCTGGAATTGAAATCCCAAACCTCTTGTTGCATGGGAGGACATTCAACCAACTGAGCAACACCAGCCAGGGCAGAAGGTAAGTTCTTATTTGAGGAATATTCTTATCAAGAATTTCCTGGTTTAAAATTCCTTATGGTTCACGAATGGAAGTTCCGTGGATTTACAGGGCATGTCTCGCAGGAAATGTCTAGCATCTTGGTGATCACCTGGGGTAGAAAATGAAGATGAGTCTTCACTCTCACACTCCCTGCCTTGTGAGGCGACCGGGAAGCCTCCGTTAGCGAACCCACCAGCTACTCCAGGTCACCATGAAGGTGTTCTGATGAATGATGTGAGGACCCAGGGATGCACACAGCATTTCCCAGACTTCTCTTCCCATGCTTGGCTTTCTTGATTGCTCATGCCTTTGAACTTATTAGTAAAGCTTGAGACAGGGTAAGATCTCTGTGAGTCTGATTTGATCATTCAATCACTGGTGTTAGAGCAAACTTATATATATTTTAAACAGGTTATAATTAGCTTGCACTGGTTTGGGTAGACCCTGATCACAGTGGTCTCTTTAAGCCTTTATGGCCACTCTGAACCTATTTTGGGGACATTTCAAGTTTATGTTGTCAGGCGTATTTTATATGTTACTAAGTTAGCATGCAGCTACAAATGAAGTAACTAAAACAGATTGAATTTCACTTACATACTTAAGCTTTTAAATATATATTGTTAAAAATTTATTTGAGGTAGGAATTTTCAGTACCATTATTAGTATGGATTAAATTAAGTTCGGTTAACTCATTAACTTACTCGAACCAGATAAAAGAGCTCCAAGTGTAAATTAGTCACACTCTATTTCAAAATTTATGCTGAAAAAGCAAGTTTACATAGATGACTCATTCCAGGGGCAAATAAATAAAGGTGACGTTGTTTTATCCTCAGATCAACATTCAGAGCTGTTACAGACTTATCAAATTGGTAACTTATATAATTACATTTTAATGGTCTGAGTAGCTAAAAACTGGCAGAAGAAACCCAGTAAGTTCAAACCATTTAATTTCTTACTGCTATCAAATATCAATTGAGAGAGTGATTTTAAAACTGCTAGTGATGATTGCTTTTACCTCCGTAAGGAAGCCTGCAAGGACCTTCAGTTACATCTGGATATGCACAGCCCTCATCCCATTGCAGTCTATATCCCAGTCATGAAGGGAGGGAGGAGGAGTCAGGTATGATTAGAAACCTTAAGTTTTGGCTAAATTAATAAACAATTAAGACATTTGGAATAACATATTTTTGAAGAGCTAAGTTTAGAAATCGGAAATATTTTATATATTAGTTACAGTAAGTCTCATATAGTCCTTCACAAATATCCAAATAAAACTAAGAATAGATCAATAATCTGTATACATTTAGAAAGAATAGGACTCTTTTTAAAAAATCAGAATGTTTTCTTCATCTCAGTATAAAATTAAGTTTTGATTAACATACAATGTTTTTTAATCAGCATACACTGTTCTGTTACAGCTGAAAAATAATTAAAACATTTACCAGGAAACTAAATGGAAGCAAATAGCAAAACACTCTATTAAAATTAGAAGGGTAAAAAAGTTAATGTTTTGTTTCATGCAGGACATATTAGCAACAATAATAACATAAAAAATGGTTTATCATCATAGGGAAGGTCTCAGCCAGAATAACCCCATTGTAAAAAAATATTTATTTTTGCTAAAATTATACAGCTAAACTCTTAATCCTTCATTCCCTCTGCGTAGATTTAGACTCTGGACTGTTCTGCTTCCCTTGAGGATTCATCCTGTGAGTACTCCTTTGTACTGAATTCTGTAAAACTCTTAATGCTGGGCTTATACGATGGTGCTTATCTATGCGGAAACATAAGTAACACGATTATGGCCTAGAGAGAGGATAAATGGAGTTAAGTCTTCCTGAAAACCACTTCAATATCACATGAAATAAATAGTTGCTGACATCCCTCCTCAACGGACTTAGATTTTGAGAGTAAGTTATCAACTTACAAAATATCTACATTTAATATTTCAGAGCATGACATAGCTAAGAAGAATAAAAGCTGAATGGATACATAGTTTGAAAGTTTACTTGTTTGGTTGTTTAAATTTGTTTTAATTGGATACATTGAAATGGCAAAACTGGAAGGGGACTATATAATGTTAATTTGCAGGAAATAAAATAATTTACTGTTAAAACTTCAATTCATTCAAAAGTAAGTTGGGGCTATTTGGGAGGGTGGAAAGGAAAACTGGGCTTTCACATTCACAAATAGTATTCTTCGCAGCATGAAGAATGCTCAGTACACAGGGGATGTCTTAGATTTCAAGGTGTTTTTTTTTTAAATGCAGAATTATAGGGAACTTTCAACCACACCACAATGCTAACTTTGTCATTAAAACATTTACCTCTAATAAGAACTGGAAGGAAAATGTTACTTAAAAGCTCCTAGATTTCATATGTAATCAGAGGTAGTTACAACATTGTTTTTTATCAAAGTCCTTTTTATATTTTTTAAATAGATGGCTTTAGATCATTAATTACAGTCTGTTGCAAATCTTATGCATGAGGGATCATTATTGGTACAAGCCAAGTATAATCTAACAAAGTCAAAAAGTGGGCACTTTTATTCCAGAAAACCATCTGTCCCCAAAGTGCAGGCCAGTCTACCCCAGAACAGAAGTAGATGTTTGGAGCTCAGCTTTCAACTTGCCTCAAGCACTTTCCATACATTATGTCTTCTGTTCCAGGATTTGGCCCTTGGTGGACAGATATTGCCTAAAGCAAGTGTTGAGCTCTAGAGCTGTTATTATTTCTGATTCTGTCTATTCTCAAATATATATATATATTTGTTTGTGTGTGTGTGTG
>NW_005871337.1:1225216-1233134 GCF_000147115.1 Myotis lucifugus | reverse complement strand
TCACTCCAAACTGCCCCCCCCCCCGCTGTCCTGATCACCTCCAACTGGCCCCCCTGCTGGTCTGCTTTACCCCCAACGCCCTGCGCCCCACCAGCCTGGTCACCCACAACTGCCCTCCCCTCTTGGCCTCTAACTGCCTCTACCTCAGCCCTGCCACCATGGCTTTGTCCAGAAGAATGTCCAGAAGGTCTCCTAGAAGGTCTCCCAGTCTAATTAGCATATTACCCTTTTATTAGTATAGATAGAGGCCTGGTGCACAGGTGAGGGCCGGCTGGTTTGCCCTGAAGGGTGTCCCGGATCAGGGTGGGGGTTCCCTTGGGGCATGGGGCAGCTTGGGCAAGGGGCCTGTGGTGGTTTTCAGGCAGGCCATGCCCCCTTCAGGGTGGGGGTCCCAAAAGGGGGGGTCGTGGCCAGCCTGGGTGATGGGCTGAGGGCTGTTTTCAAGTTGGCCACACCCCTTTCAGGATGGGGGCTCCCGCTGGGCTGCCTGGCCAGCCTGGGTGAGGGGCTGATGGCTGTTTTCTGGCTGACCATGACCCCAGACAACCCAGGCTCCCAGACCCTCCTCGAGCGGAGGCCACAGTGGCTGGAAGCAGGTATTTGTGATTTATTTAGCTTCTATAATTGAAACTTTGTAGCCTTGAGCGGAGCCCACAGCCAGCCAGGGCAGGTGGGAAGCTTGGCTTCCTTCCTCCATTGCCAAGGGCAACCCAAGCCTCCTGTTCACTCCAGCTCTGTGGCTGCCGCCATCTTGGTTGGGTTTATTTGCATACTCGCTCCTGATTGGCTTGTGGGCATGGCTCATGGGCATGGCTTGTGGGTCTAGTGGAGGTACAGTCAATTTGCATGTTTCTCTTTTATTAGATAAGATTAGATAAGATTGCAAATACTTTATCAGTTATTTTTCTGGAATTACTGGCAATTGTAAATCTACAATGAGAGTTGCATCTTTAGTTTCTCTGTTCATTACAGCTCGTGTCCCTTAAGAAAAATAACATAAATGCATATACTGATTGAATTAAAAAATGCCTATTTAGCTATTTCTCTGCACATACGTGAAACTCTATTGTATCATTAAGTCAGATAAAGGGTAGCATGAACTTGAGTTTCAGATTTGGGGTAGGGGAGTAAGCCATGAAATATAGCAGACTTCTGAAGAGATCTGATTTGGCAGTTGCAAGAATATAGAATTTTAACAAAGATTAAGTGAAATGGTATTTTCCCTGGATTAAGTGGATATATCTTGTGGTTATTACCCCAAAACATCATAGCAGAAGGGTGGTGGTTAATGATGCAGGATTTGAGCATATGTAGATTTCCAAGGCAAATGTCATGAAAGTGCCTAGAAACTCAGCATCCATAGGTCTTGGGCCCCTGGACCAGGCTGTAGCTTCTGAAAAAGAAAAGGAGACAATCCAGGCCTTGGATTTCTGAAACTGAACACATCAAAAGTTAGGGAGTTGTTTGCACTTTAATATTCAGATTTAAAAACGAGAAGTGCATTTCATTTAGAAATGTAAATACGGTAATTGAATAATCAGAGTTTATGTCATGTAAACCTTTGTTTTTTTTTCCATGAGGGACTCACTGTACACCCATGTTTGGGGACCACGATGGGCAACATATGTGGCATAATTTAAGGTGAAAAATAGAACTAGGAGTGAATCTTGGGAAAAAATACAATAGTTTTTGTGAATATATTAGTTTCACACAAACCAGTTTCACTTCTAAGGTTGACATGACAATAACAACAAATGTTAGATTCCTTTCAATTGATTACCTTAAACAATTTTAATTATATCATTAACCTAAATGATTTTCTTGTCTCCAACAGAAACAAATCCAGTCCCAATGTAATGACTGTCCACAGTCTAACTACATTCAAGTCATATTAACAAAGTTTAATTATAAGGTATATTTTGACATTTGTTTAGTTTACGAATTTATGTGTATAGTACTCCAAAACCTTTTTCTTAGCCATAGCAGGGAAGAAGAGATACTATAAGTATTTAATTTATAACTTTTTCTATTATATAGAATGACTACTCTTTTCTTTGTAAAATTGTAGGGAAATTAGAAAAACATAATGAGGAAAATTAAAAGCCCACATATGTTTTGTATATTCAGTTTAAATAATTATAATTGTTTTTCCTATTTTAAAAAATTATGGTGATACCATAATTTCTTATATTAATTTTACTTGCACAGATGATTTTAATGGCTACATAAAGGTTTATAATATGCAACACTGTAATTAATTTTATCATTCCTCTGTTGTGGGATATTTTCCTAGTTTTCAATTCTTTCAAATTATAAATAGTACCACAGAAAACAACTTTATATATAAATTATTTGCTTTTTTAAATAATTAGCTTCATTTATTATCTTTTCCTTAATATATGCTTTTGATCTACTGTTTTTAAATTTCACTGGTTGGTTTATATTTTTATTTATTTTTTAAAAAAATCTTTATTATAGCAATTATTACATATGTTCCCTTTTTCCACCATTAACCCCTTCTAGCCTGCCCCAGACTGCCACTCTAGGCCATCACCATCTTATTGTTTGTGTCCACGGGTTATGCATATATGCATACAAGTTCTTTGGTTGATCTCTTGCCATCCACCTACCCATCCCTGCCTTCCTTCTGAGATTCCACATTCTGTTCCATGTTTCTATGTCTCTGGATCTATTTCGTATTTTTATTTATGACTTAAGAGAACCTACAGTTGAATCTTGCTTTTGATTCCATCTGAAAAATTTGTCATTTAGTTGGAGTCTGTCACTTATTGGCACATAATGTAGTGAGTGGTCAGGTGGAAAGGGGCACCTGTCTTCTGTCTCTATCATCTGAGTTTTTTGGTTGTGTTTGTCTTATATGCTCCCTTTTCTACCTTTCAGTAAATCAATTTCTTAACATTTGATTTTAAGTATTTTTTTAAAATTTGAGATGTTTCTCAAATTTTTAGAGGTTTCTCAAAAGTTTAAAATATGAATGTTTGACATAATTAATAAATCCACATGTCCCAGTAGCCACCCTGAGCCCCTGTTCTGGAGAATATGTGAATTGTATGTTTATCCCTGTGCTAGCTGAGATGTAGTTTCCCCCCATTGTGTTCACTGTGACACACAGTTAGCAATGTCTAATGTCTACAGTGTTGTGTAACTATGCCTGTGCTGAAGACAGCAACAGTTGTAAACATAGAAAGGAAAGAAATTTTCCAGAAAAAAAGAATTGGATGTGAATTAAATGTGATTTTAAATTTACAGAATTCAGCTCAATGTAGTTTTGTTCATCTTTTCATTACTGAACCGAGTGTCATCGTTAGAGGGTTCAGAAGTAGGATTGCTATGGACAGTGCCATTGGCTGAAGTGTGTTCCACCCGAATCCCACAGAGTGGCTCTCCCCTGAGAGGCAGAGTAGCCTTAGTTGCCATGGAAACATGGGTAGAAGTGATGGGCAGGTGAATTTTACAGATAAGTGTCATACTTGATAAGCATAAAATTGGCAAAGGGAAGTAATATTTGAAGGGCTATTTCTACCTTTCTAGAGGCCAACTGAGGACCTTAATCTCGTCCTCTACTTTTCTCACTCTGTTGAATTCATTTAATCTATCTTTTTAGTTTCAAATGAACACTAATCCTTCCCCTACAATTCTGTGCTCCAACCACGTACCTCTTCCTGGTCTCTGGATAGATTCATGGGTCTACTAATATTTTCCACTTGACACATTCTACAGGTACCTCAAACCCAAAGCGTTTGAAACAGGGGTGGGCAAACTTTTTGACTCGAGGGCCACAATGGGTTCTTAAACTGGACCGGAGGGCCGGAACAAAAGCATGGATGGAGTGTTTGTGTGAACTAATATAAATTCAAAGTAAACATCATTACATAAAAGGGTACGGTCTTTTTTTTTTTTTTTTAGTTTTATTCATTTCAAATGGGCCGGATCAGGCCCGCAGGCCGTAGTTTGCCCACGGCTGGTTTGAAACAAAACTCATTGTCTACTTCTACCCTGACCCCCATCCTGGGACTCTACCTCCAGCCACTTCCATGGGCGTGGGATCGCTGAAGTGTCTACTGCCAGCTGCATCATGCCTCAGTTTCTCCTGCACTGACATAGTCAATCCTTTTCTCTAACACAGCTCACCTCTGGTCCACTGCTCATAGAACACCTCTTCTCAAACACAGAGGAGTAAATATTCCTTGATGTTTTGGAACAAAGTACAAAGTTCTAAGAATCTTTTAGGTCCTGGTCCCCTGGACTCACCCTGACTCTTCCCAATGCCGTGTTCTCCCCACATCCATCTCTGGATTCCCATCACAACAGCCTTTCATGCATTTTTCTCTTCTCTCAAACTCGCTCTTACTTTTTTGACCAAGGACCCTTTCTCCAAATTTGTCACAGAATCATCCCTATTTTCTCCTTCTCAGTATAACTCTGAGCATCATTTCTCCCGAGTGACTGTCTTCACCTTCGAGCCCAGTGTTATTCCAAATCTGGGACATCAGGTAATTATAAATGAATGAAATAAGAGCGAGGCACTTACATACATTTATCAGAAAACAAGATTACACACATCTAACCTGTCCTTGTGGCCATTACCTTTGCAGGCAAGGCTTCCTTAATTTTATTTGAAGTCAAATTTGTAAGCAACATTTAAATGAGACTAAAACTTACTCATTAGAAATTTGGGTGTTTTTCACCGTCCCCCGTGCTTGGATAAATCGGCAGTTTTGGCAATAAAGTCAGTGCTCTTGTTTTTAACATAACTTTTGAGCTGTCCTTGCAAAGGGCTTATTTTGGTTTGACTGGCCCTACTGCTGTCAGGTTACTTCAGCATCAAAGCTTTGCCCTTCCTGGAATTGCACATCCCACGCGAGCCTTCTCCCCGTCTTTGGAAAATGGTGCTACATCCTAAGCATCGGTAATAATGTCGGACTGGAAGCAGGCCTCCACCCCTGTGTGTTAAATAGACATTGTGCACCTCAGCACCTGGATTTGCTTTTCAACACTGTTCTCATCCTCAGAAGTCATTTCGCTGCCACGGTAACTACCACCCCTCCCCTGTGGCTCCCGAAGCTTTAGTACAGTTTACTTTGTGCAATTGGTCCTGAAGTCTGAGCCCACAGAGGTGGGTGGCCATACACACACCCTCCTTTGTTCCTGCCCTCGCCCCTCCATGCTGGAGATTCCACGTAAGTATACATGGAGGTTACGTCTATGCCATTGTTTTGTTTCCCAGAGGAAACTACATTTTGGTAAGTAAACCCATGAAATTAATTCAGGGCCTTACCATGCAGAGAGAGTGGTGGCCTGTTGGGGGTGTCCCGCACAGCACAGTGATTCCGAGGTGTGGGGTCTGTCTCCCCTAGTGGGCCGGACAGCAAGTGGCCTCCGTGCCCTGTTCCTGCGCTGGTTTTCCAGGTCAGGCTGCCTCATCATGTTTTATCACATCAGTAAAATGCTGATGAAAATAGATGCTGTTGGTTGTATGCATGCATATAAGCCTAACCAATGGACACAGACACAGACAAGGGGGGGTGAGGGCATGAGTGGGGGGTGGGGGGACAATGGTGCAATAAGGACACATGTAATACCTTAACCAATAAAGAAAAAATAAATAAAAAATAGATGCCGAGAATTTCTTTCTATTTGTCATTGCTCTGGTTTTGACCCAATTTAATGATGTATATGTGTACACACACACACACACCTGCCCATACTCAACTGCATTTAGCCTAGTTGTTGGTCATGACTATGTCCCACCTGGCAAGCCTGTGTGACGAACATTCCCCGCACGTGGTTTCACTTGGACTTACAGTAGGAACGATGCTGCTTATGCTCACAGCAGCGATGAGGTCCCGACTTCCACAGCGTCCACCGCGGGTCTAAGTTCACACCGCGAGTATGTGGTGTGGCCTGGAGTGGGAGGTCCTGCGGCTGCGGATGCCTGGCCGGGGAGAGGCAGTGCTGAGGCCCAGAGACAGAGGGGAGGACCCGGAGCAGCAGGGAAAGTCCGTCCCTGTCCCCTGCCTCGCAGCCACTGCAGCTTCTGCTGATGACCTGCACTCAGCCCGCAGCGTCCTCTGCCCTCTTCGCGGGTGGGCGGGCCCCTGGATGAGGTTCAGTATCCTCAGCGACACTGCGCGCCTGTCCATCAAGCCTCACTCCAGGCCCGTTATTCCAAAACAAAAGTTGTCCTTTTTCTGCCTTCGAGCCTTCATCCCTCAAAACGCTCTTTACTACTTGCTCTGAGAAGTGCCTGGATCATGTATGTGAGTGTTCACGGGGACAGTTACCCTGAATGTCTGCCTCCAGCCGGCCCCCCAGGGTAAGAAGCCAGAACTACATCCGGTCTGACCGGTGGCTCCTGAATCCTAGTGAGTCACAAGCCGCCTGGCAATGTGCCACCGGGAGAAGGGCCAGCTGGCCTTTTGGTCAACATTATTATTTCTGTTTCTCCGTCCTCCTGGGCAGTCAGTTTACTGAAGTCGTTGTTACTCTGGTTATCACGACTCTAAGAATCGTGCCTCGGAATTCTTGTTATTTCTAGTTACTTTGAGTTGATAATTTTCCTGTATCTCTGAGCTGAGCAGTTGATAGATATAACACTCTCTCGGGGGAAGAATTCCCGAGGCACCGTGGGCGGTGTGCTGGTTCAGTTCCTGTCTTCTGTGTGGGGGATCGCAGGTCTGGCTGCGTGGAATGGCTCTTCCCCGCCTGCGTGGGCATCATCACGCCGTCCTTTCCCCTCAGCTCCCCCCGGCAGGTCTCAGGCAGAGGTTTCACCCCGGGGCAATGAACCCCACGGGGCCCACTCTACCTTCCTAATGGGCAATGGAACTGCACTTCATCAGAGAACTTGTTGTTGATTTTGACCGAGATCCCTTTACCACGTAATTAACTTGGGCATGAGAATGAGCTCACCACACTTTAGGGTTCTCGTCATGTTAAAATATCAAGGTGACTTTATTTTCTATTTTTATGTTGGGTGCTGAATTATTAAATAGCCTTTATTATCTTTCCCTTTTTTGAATTAATAGAAAAATGTCCTTATTAATCTGATTTCTTTAGCTAGGAAATGGTTTCCACACTATCAATTTTTATTTTTACCTGGACATTTTGTTTGCAACCAATTTTATATGGTATCCCCCAATTTCAGATTAAGTCCTCTGTGGTGAGGCCATCAAGTCTTTTGATAAAAATTGCCCTTTCTTCTTTTGCATGATGAGTACCATCCATATCTAGCATTTAATACATATGTATAAAATATGCCTTTGGTCAGATTACTATGGTCAGTTTTATATACATGTCCATCTTTGCCAAAGTTGAATCTCTCAATTGGAAAAAAGAAATGACACTGTAATTTAACCTCAACTTTGTGGTTTTAATTAAGTGTTTCTTTTGTTCATCTACCTGTTCATCCATCCATCAATCCACCCAGTTATTCATAAATGTATCAACAAATGCATTTATTAGTTCATTAATGAGAAAATTTAGTCACTCAGTTTTTTTCAACATGTAAGTATCAAATTCTTGCTATGTGACTCAAAAATTTCTTCTTATGTTCTAACTTATGGGGTATTTTTTTTGCATCATTTTTCATCCAAAAATTAATCAGCATGTTTATAACTCATTTGTGGGCAACTGTAATTAAAAAGTTACAAATATGTCATAATTTAAGAAAATTAATGATATGTCATTGATTTTGTCTCTCCATTCATAAATGACCAATTATTTTTTTCAATATAATTTTAAAAGAGTTGGTGATGTTTAGAGAAGTAGAGTCTGGGGCTAGTTTAGTATGACATGAAATTATGACACTAACTTCACTGGATAGAGTTCTATGTACAATGGTGACAGCGGACATCTGAACCATTCTCTCTAGTACACCCCCCCAAACACACACACA
>NW_005871337.1:1222013-1225116 GCF_000147115.1 Myotis lucifugus | reverse complement strand
CGAATTACATAAAAACAGAGAGCAAGGTAACCAGCTTCCTGGGGAATTTGCAGCGATTAACCTTCATTAGTCTAAGCCAGCAGTTCTCAACCTGTGGGTCCCGACCATCGGAAAACACCTATAGCATATCAGATATTTACATTACGCTCCATAACAGTAGCAAAATTACAGTTATGCAGTAGCAATGAAAATAGTTTTATGGTTGGGGGTCACCACAACATGAGGAACTGTATTAAAGGGTCGCGACATTAGGAAGGTTGAGAACCTCTGGTAAGCATATGAAGTGAACTTAATAGTTTATAAATGACCAGGAAGCTTATTTACAGAATGCAAAGTGACTACAGAATGATATTGAAAACATATTTTAAAATATACCACCTATAAAATATAATACATCAATGTTAATAGTAATATTTTGATTTATGGTAGTTAGGAATTAGATATTGACATGCATGATACAATCATAAGATGATGAATTTAATATTACAGCTGATATGCTGTCACAGAAATAAAAAAGAAAACAAAGTTTGTAGCAACATATGATGTCAGAAGAAAATTCTGATCTGTTTTAAAGCCACTAAGTCACAATAATTTTGTTTCCTTTTGCGTTATCCTGTTTAACCTGCAATAATTGGTTTTTATGTCACTTCTTCAATTTTAGTTCTTGTAGCTTTGAGTTTCTGCAGCTCTCCAACACTCGCATTGATTCAGAAGGTTTGTTAGTGCATTTGGCTTTTGTTACTATGCAAAGAAACACATGCTAATCTTTCAGATTATTGATCATTAGAAGAAAGTTAAGAAGATGTTTTTATTTAGTGTTAATGTAAAGATATCATAACATTTTTTCTGACATTTGTACACATTTTAAAGACCATATACAAGCTTCAGGCAAAATCATAAAAATATAGATATATTAGGTTTCCATAAATATATTTTCCTCTATATCTGTTACTGATGAATTTGTAAGATAGTTTCATTTTTAACAAATTCTATAATCAATGAGTTCTTTAAATATTTATATTTTAAATGCCATTCAATTCTATCACACTATACTTTATTGAGCTCAAACATGTGCCTGGCGTCTGCTTAGAGATGATAAGGCATCCTACAAACCTGGCTAAAAACCCATTACTCATCATCGGTATATCTGTGTTTTTATGCTTAAAATGAAAAGAAAATTTTTTTTTACAAAAACATTGTCCCAAGTGTGTCGATGCAAGGTGAATTAAACAGGTATATAGGACAGGAAAGACGTTAAAATGAGGAAAATATTAGAAATGGTGTCAATTAAAACTCTGGTTGTATGTAATGGAGAGCTGTTGCAAACGTGCTTCAGGAAGAAAGGAAAATGGGTGAATGCATGAAAACTCAGAGCGAGCAATAGCTGGTTCTTCCCAGAACTATAAACTGCAAAGCAGAGCTGTCCAGGGTCCTGGCAGGAGGCAGCTCCTCACGTGATCTGTAGCCGCATTCTCTCCTGCTTGTCTGCTTCGTTTTCCTCCTCTGCAGTCGGCCTTCCCTGTCCACCTGCTGCTGGCTGGCTCAGAGCCCTGGCTGCAATCTGGGCTCGCTTCCCCTCTCCCAAGCACCTTCAAGCCTTTCCCAGAGCCTGTCACCATGTGGATTATGAGCACAGAGCATTGGGAAAAAGGATGGGAAGTGGAGGCAGGGAAGCTGGGGGCCTGGTCAGCCCGCCTGCATCACTGGCTCCAATCGAGGGCTCCTTAACTGCATTAGTGGAGTCAAGAAAGTGTTTATGAATAGTGTCTTCATGTTACACAATATAAACTGATGTTCGTAGGTGACCCGGGTTTCTAAAACTAGACTGTTAGGAAGTGGCATAGCCAAGTCGATGAAACTCCCCTGATAACTGCCATGTTCTCCCAGCTTTCCCCCAAATGGGCGGGGCAACCAAGTGCTAGATGTTTATTTGGGGGATGAATCCTGGACAGTGCGGTTGAGGGGCAGGGAAGGAGGGTCAGAGAGGATGGGGAAAAATGCCGGGCTGAGTGGGGCATTGGCCCCTTCTGCCCCATGAGCCACAAAGGGACCTGGTCACTGGCCGGGCAGGTGCAGTTGTACAGCTCTCCGGATGAATGCCATAGGGGGCCTCTGCCTTGGAACACATTGGAGGAAAAAAATGTCTAATTTTCCTGGCTTTTTAGATGTTCTGACTCCCATTGGAGAATGTTTGCTTAATTCAGAACTTTTGGCAGGTTCTCAGGAAGATAATATAGGGCCCTTCTGTGGATTCTCAGTGGATTGGGGCAACGGAAGGTGGACGAGACAGATAAGAGAAGGCTGTGTACCATCTCTCGCGGGGGGCATGTGTGGGCCTGTCCAGAGAAGGTATACTGTGGTTGTGATGGAGGCAAAATGAGGATCTAAGATATAACCAAGACAGCCACCAAGGTGTGGAGTAGAAGAGGTACCAGAACAGCACTGTGGGTGGTAGACCAGATTTTGAGTTAATTTATGGAGTCAAAACTAAGGATTATTATAACATGGTTTATGCTGAAAAAATAATTAGTTGGAGTTAATTGTAGATACAGGGAGGAAACCAAACTACAGGTTGGGTTAAATGAAAAATAGCACAGCATCAGCAGTTGGGGTGTACAAAGTAGCAAGAGATTGCCACTTCCACCTGAACGAGGAGGACAGCCATAGGAGCCACAGAATTCTAACATGAAAATCCAGGGACAGAGCATGAGGACTGAATTCTGCACACTGACAGGCCGTTTCCTGGGGAGACCCACAGCCACGCCATCTATTGTGATGCAGGAGGACAGCCAGGATGAAGCTGACTTGGCCACGTCAGGGAAACAAGGTGTGTATTTAACAGCTGTGTGTTGAGGCGTCCAATAGGTTGGAATCCCCATGAATTTGAGCCGCACACACAGTCTACAAGCACTGTGGTGCTCAGCTTTTCTCACTCCTTTGTCACAGGCCCAGTGTAGGACACCAGTGGCTGCAGACAGGCTGGGATCTGAGGAAGGTCTCCCAGAAGCACAGGGGGGGACTGTGGTCTCCACAGGGGGGGACTGTGAGGTCCCTAAAGGCCAGAGCTGCCGTTAATGGGTCCTCCATGGCATACATGGCCTCG
>NW_005871337.1:1121652-1221289 GCF_000147115.1 Myotis lucifugus | reverse complement strand
TCTTTAATTAAGAACATTATAAAAATAGGTCACTCCAAGTAAGCAAGGAAAGAAGGCACATAGAAACAAAGAGGATGCTGATTAAATAGAAAACAAATATAAGTCATAGACTTCAATAAACCCAACCAATCAACAGTTACAGCAAGAAATGGGCTGAACTCTCCAATTAAAAGGTAGAGCCATCAGCCCAGGCCAGGTAGCCAGGTTGGTTAGAGCATTGTCCCAATACACCAAGGTTGTGGGTTTGATCCCTGGTCAGGGCATAGAAAAGAATCAATCAATGAATGCATAAATAAGTGGCACAATGAATCCATGTCTCTCTCTCTCTCTCTCTCTCTCTCTCTCTCTCTCTCTTTCAAATAAAAAAAATAAATAAAAATTTTAAAGGAAGGTAGAGCTTGGCAGACTGGAATTAAAAGAAGTAAACTGAATAGCTTTGTGGAGTCATCCAAGATAGTGACATAGGACAGCCCTGAACTCCCTCCTTTCAGAAATGTGGAATGTACAGCCACTCAGGGAACAATTGCTTCTGGAAGAAATCCAGAAAGGAGATGAGAGACTCCTGCACATGGAGCAAAAGAGAAAACACGCACATGGACACAGGTAGGAAAGGCTGAGACCCTCCCTCTACACTCCACCCCAGGCACAGGGCCTGCAGTGGGAGGAAGCCCGACTCCTAGCTTCCCTAAAGGTTCAAAGGTTTGGACTCCACACTTAGCGCCTCAGCATTGAAGCCTCCCACCCAAAGGCTGGTCATTAAAGCACCCGGCTCCGGGGGTCAAGGAGGCTGCTCCTGGAGGCCAGAGCTCACTCCAGGATGTGAGCCCCAGGGGCTGGCATCTGCCAGGGCTCAGCGCAGAGGGCAGGTGAAGGGGCTCAGCTCTAGGCTTTTCCTAAAATTGGGCCCCAAATGGAACACTGCTGCTTCTGTGGATCCTGCTTCTAATGCAGCTCACTGGATGGAGGGGTGGGGGGTCAGGGGGTGGAGGCGGAGGCTGGGATTCTTCCTGAGACAGAACCAGCCAGACTACCATGCTGTCTCTCTCCAGCCCACTCCACTAGGCCAGTGTCTTCCTGGAAGGAATCTGCACAAAAGTCTGGGCCCCGGGGTCCCCATGTCACCCAGCTCTGAGCCTGTGTGGCTTGCATTCCAGAGTCCCACAGGACCTGGTGAGCAGAGGAGCTCTTACCCAGCCAGCACCGGGGCTCAGCAGAGGGAGTGAGTACTGCCGACCGCCTGGTCTCTCCCTGAAACCTTCCTGCTGACTTTCCGAGCTGCTTCTGGACCAGCTTCAACATTAGCAGTCTGTCACGATGGCTATTGCAATATTTTTGTTTCCTTATATATTAAATTGGGATAAAAATAAAACCTATCACCAAAGTCATGTGAGTATTAAAAGGAAAAATATTGTATACAAATTGTTAGCACATTGCCAGACATACGCTGCCTTTAATACACACTAGTATTAATATTGTCTTTGCAGATGGTCTAAATAAAAAATATGATAATATAGTATATCTAAAATATTATATTAACTTTATTGATAACTTTTATTAAGACCTTTATTTTTAAAAATATTTTTATACAATCACACCTGAATTTGAAACACAAAAAACATTCGCTGTAATTTTATTCTGTTATATTAGAGGGTTCTACACCATCCATCCTCTCTTCTTTACTTTTCCAAAGGAGCTACTACCTTATCAGGAACATAAGATGTCAATATACTTAAGTTAACTTTGTTTTCACCTTTCAAATAAGGTGAATATTAGTGCTAACTGCCCGACAACTGAAACAACTTAATTTTGTAAATGCAGTTGTTATTTTAAAAATGTTAGACAAGTAAAAGAAATCAATTTGAAAAGCCGAGAGCCCAGGGTTAAAATACCACTTTCATGCTGAGGAAAATTTAACTGGAGAGTGCATTTATTTATTGCGCCTGGAATTCTCTCCATAATTGCCTTGTATTCGCATCTGCTCTTTGTGTATGAGCAAAAGTCTCACCCTCCCTGCGCGGAGCCTGGGCTCCCTCAGACCTTGGCTCTGAGTTATAATGGTATATTAAGTTTTAACTGCAGACATAAAGCTGCCTCTCCACCTGAAAGTGTGGCTTTATGCACCCACAGTTTCACTATGCAGCTTGCACTACTCTTTTATGCTCCAATCTCCTTTCTTCTAGAATTCTCCAGGTGCTCGAATGCGATTGTTTGTATGAGGTATGTTTGGTCGGCGAGGCATGTAATGCATTTATAAATTACACAGTCAAGATTTTGCAAAGAAGAACTCGGGCTTTATTTATAGTACTTTAAAAAATCACACTCTGTGTCAAAAAATACGATCAGAATTAAACTACAAAAAAGAAGAAATTGCATTGAAACTCAGTGAAACCATGGATCTTTGTATTCTGTTCTCCTGATCGTGTGTCTCTGGGGGTAGTAGCTCATCTGCACCCTGGCTCCCTATGTTCCATGTGCCCTTGAGAAAACTATATAGTCACTTAAGAGATCTACATGGTGGGTGGGTGGAAGATATATATATATATATATATATATATATATATATATATATATATAGATAGATGATATATAGATATATAGATATATAGATATATAGATATATAGATATATAGATATATAGATATATAGATATATAGATATATAGATATATAGATATATAGATAGATATAGATATATATATATATAGATAGATATATATATATGTATATAAAATAACAAACACAGTTTTAAGAATTTGGTTGTTGTATTTAATTTTTACAATAACCTAATAGGATAAGCACTAGGATTGTCACCCTCATTTTATAGAAACGAGAAGTGATGCTCAGCAAGTTTAAGGCATTTAACAGAAGTTACTGACCTAGTACGTGGCCGTTTAGACACACACAGCTGGTCGGGCTCTGGAGCTCACACCCTTAACCGGCAAGCGTGATGCTAGAGTTCCAATGGAAATTCAGTAGAACCTCAGTTTTCGAACTTAATTCCTCTGGATGGCTATTCAAAAAGCAACTTGTTCAAAAACCAAATCATTTTTCTGATTATGAATAGTGTATGTTGAATTAATTTGTTCCGGACGCCCAAATGATTCCCTTTTCAACCTTTTTTCTATGCAGTACAAGTCTAATGTACTGGTTTAATCTATACACAAACACGTCTTTCCTTAATTTATTGACCCACCCCCTACTACCCTGAAGTGAATCACTTTCCGCAGAAGGTCCAGGGTGTCTTTCAGGAGGTCAGCATGCAGCCTCTTTGCTTTTCCAGGTGTCACAGCCTCTGAAATGCTGTCACTGGCTAATGCTTTTCCTTTATCCAAATCAACAACAGTTTTCTACCTCTTCAGTTGCCTGTGATCCTTGTTTCTTTCACACCCTTTGCAACATTAGCACTCCTGATGGCCTCTTTATGTTTTAAAATTGTGCTAATCACCCATTTCACTGGCAACAAAAGCAAAACACACTCAAAAGCAGTCACAGCACAATTTCCTGAGGTGTTAACTGTGCTAGGTTTAGCATTCTCTCCATTGTGGGCTGAGAGCCGCTTTTGTCATGCTGATGTATTAGCCTACAAGGGTAGTCAGGTTGAGAACTGAGGTTGTGTTCCAGACATTTTTCCTTGAACAACTTGGTTGAGAACCTCATTGTTCAAGATGGGAGGTGATCAAGAACCAAAGTTTGACTGCAGCGATCGCATCTGTGACATTTCAGAGCCTCTGTGTCAGTCATTTTCCATGTAGTATCTCAATGTGGACAATAATCCCAGAGTGCAGCTCCTCTCTACAGATAAAACCCTCAGAGGGGTTCACTGGCCACAAAGAGGCAGAACCTTTTTGTCTCAATCTTTTCCACTCTAAAGGAGCGGTCTCCTCATGCCTGTGGTAATGAGTGGAAAGCCCTGGGCACATGCATACGTGGCAGGTCAGGGAGGTCTCTTTGGGAAACGCGGTCTGAAGAAGGAAAGGAGGCAGAAATGTGGGCATCCATGAGAACGTGTTTTCAGTTAAGCTCAGCTCTTCCGGTTCTGTTGATTTTTAAAATCCAGAAATGGCTTTTTGCAGATTACGTTTCTGTAAGTAGAAATACCTCTTATTGTCTGCTAAGCATGGCCGGGTCCGGGAGAAGTCCTCGGAGCGCATTGATTTTATGTTTCACCATCTCAGACACCCTGACACGGTTTGAGAAGGCTGTTCTTTGCTCCAGAGACCCGGAAAGCTTGGTATTCACCGGAGAGTGTTTCTGGTGATTAGAGAGTAAAACTTACAATAGGGAACATAACTGCATTTAATATAGGCAAGCACACGATGTAAAATAGAAAAGTCTGTGTTATAGGTCCCACTGCCTCTCCACACAACAGTGAGAATGTGGGGAACACTTACTTCACCTCTCCCAACCTCGCCTTCTCACCTGCAACACAGGCGCTCTCTCTAAGGGTACTGTGGGCTCTAACAATCTGCATAATCATGGAAGTAGGTGGAACAAAGCACATTCACTTTGGAAGAAAATATTAAATATGAAATTAGACATAGGAGTCATGGTAATGGGTATATTTATTGAATCATGTCAGCAAAACTTCTCCAATTGATGCACATACTTGGCAAAAACCAAAGCTGTGAAGTATTCAGGAAATAGCACAGAAAGAAGACAGACCTCCAAGTCTTTAACTTAGGAGGATTTATCCTGAAACTAAATTCTCTATCATCCAATCAGAAGACTTCAGCATGAAAAATATACTCAAATATGTGTCCATGGAATAAAAGACACTGCGCTGTACAACCAATCCAGGGCACACCTTCAATATGTATTCTCCATCAGGCATGGTTTCTGACTTTCTGTTCTCTAAGCATATAGTACAGCCATTCTCCAACGAGTCAGTTCTGCTGTATTGTGCTTTAAAAAGCAGTCCTATTCCGTGCAATTGATATATTAGTGAACCACTTGAGTAAAATGGAAATTTCATGTTTGCTTATGCATAACTGCCTTCCTGAGAAACATGAGGTAAACACAGACAACTACTTCCAGCTAAGTGGTGGTGTGTAGGAACACACAGGTGCACAGACCTCAGACACACACGGGCCACCTTGGCTGTGGTTCACAGTGTGTTACCCAATTAGGTTATGTTTTTGCTATTTTCTCCCATTTGTGAGAGGGTATGTATATTATAATGTGTCCACATATATATTATTCATGTTAAGCATGTTGAATGACATATATATATATATATATATATATATATATATATATATATCTGTTTACTTATATATAAATATTATTCAACATTCCCAACATGAATAATTCTTGTTCAAAACACCAAGCAGTGAATGAAGAAGGAAACCTGTAGGTTCTGAGAAGACTGAAATAATAGTGTTTTAGGGGAAACTCCTGCTGTAAAGCAATCTACTTTGTAGAATGTCATCAACAATGACATGGAGATGAAAGAACACCTTCAAGCCCTGCACAGTCCTAAGAACAGGGCCTTAAGAAATGGAAAGGAACGGGAAGACGTGTCAAGCAAATGGATTGAAGGAAAAACAGCAAAAATTTGGAAACAACCTGTCACACATTAGAAGTGAAAGAGGTGTCTATGTGGAGACCTTATTGCCAAACCCTGAAAAAATGGCTCACTTTCGTGCTTCATGGGCTGACTTAGTGATTTCAAATATTTCTCTAATTTCTCAAGTCTTCAGCTGTTGGGCCAACCTAAGGGGGAAGATTTCTAGGTATAACACAGGAATTATTGGAAATAGAAGATTACATGTTAGATCAACTTTTCAATTTTGATGAAAGAGACATTTATTAGAAATGCATCATTCGAAGCATTTACATCTTAGAGGAAGAGAAACATGTCCCAGAACTAAGAATGAGGTATAATTGTCACTGTGATGTTTGGTGCCCATTTGGAGAGAGCTCAGTGAGCTCCAACCACATTTTCTTTTAGAATGAAGTAGCCAGACAAACTGACATAGTTATTGTAGTATTTATGCACTTCTGAATCACGTAACATGTGAAACTGTGTCTCCATTTTTATTAGTTTTCTTTCTTTTGAGAAATTGTGTCACTGAGGCAATTTTTTAGTGTTGTTTCCTCATATTTCCATAATCCCTGTGGTTTTTATTGTGCAATTTTGCATAGCAAGGTGATTAAAAAAATGCATATATCACCTTATAGCCAAACTGACTATAGATTCAATCAAGGGTAAAATGGCTTAGCTGTCCTTGTGTTTGCTTCTTCCTACTTCTCCTTGTTCATCCTTATCTTATTCCATAATTATAAAATTAATATGTTTGCTTAAAACAATTTTCTACTATAAAGAATTATGTAAAGTTAAAAAACAAAGATGAATGAAAAAGAAAGAACTACACCACCACATCCCCCAGGGCCGAACCATTAACCTTTTTCAGACTCCTGGACTGTTATCACAAAGCTAGATTAAGTTATGAAAGTCAAAGTGCATTAACTGTTAATCCAGGTTTACCTCCCTTGTTCACAAACAATGTCAGTTTTAGCATCAAAAGCAGCAAAGGAATAGGGTTGTATATTTGTTTATTTTATTTTGCCATATAAATAATTAGTCTTGTTTTGTAGAGAATTGATTCAACTATGTCACATCCAGACAAATTCAAAGGATGTCTGTGGTATTATTTAAACCAAGTTCTCTGAAAATGTGCTCCTGGAAAAATAGCATCAATATCACCTCAGAATTTGATAAAAATGCTAATTCTCTGGCCACATTGGAAAATCTCTCCATCAACCCGTGTTTCAACAAGCTTCCCAGGTCATTCTGATGCATGTGAGGCTCCTGTGAGGTAACCACTAGATTAAACCATCTCAAAAGTGATTTAGGAAAAGGAACTCTGAAACAAGATTACCTGGATTCAAAACCAAGGTTCTGGTACTTTCTGATCACCATGTAACCTTGCTCAAGTTACTTTAAATGCTGTATGTCTCCTTCCTCAACTGTTTGAGGATTACATGAAACAATTACATAAAACCAATGGAATACCTAGATGAAGCCTAGTATATTGTAAGTACTCAGTAAATGCAATATATTTAAGCTCACTCTAAGCATCTTCTCTTGTGAGCATTTAACAGGCTAAATAAATGCTCATTTTCTATTATTATGATCTTAATCATCATTAATAGAATTTGAGCCAGATGTGATCTTGAATAATAAACTTGAGTTCGGGGACTGAGACTGTGACAGGAATGAGAAAACAACATACCACATATCACAAGTTGGATTCCCTGGGAAGAGGCAGAGCTGGCCTCCGAGATTGATAGACACTGTAGACAGGAGAGGCAGGGAGCAGGATCTGGCAGTGGGAGTCAATGAATCCTGATGCCGGTCTCATGACAACCTCAACCCACTTCATTTGGAAGCGTGAGCTAAAACAACCTGTTACACTTGTCCTTTGTTGGGCTAAGATTGCCTGGCATTTATATACCCTTCTTCATCAATCATTTGATGTGGGCTATCCCCTGAAGAGCTTGACCTTGGGTGAGGAAAGCTAGAGCCATCCCTGAGTGGCTAAGCTTGGTGGCCAACAGCATCTCTCCCCAGTGAGACAAGAAGCTTTCTTAAAGAGCCAGTTAAGTAGCAGGTACTTTTTAGAAGGGGACAAGAAGAGGACATCACCATGCCCCACCACCTCCCTTTCTCATTACTACACCTTCGCCAGGTAGGTAAAGCACACAGATCAGGGAGGGTCTCCTACACATAACAATTAAATTAAATGTATCATACTTTCCATGGGGAACAAGAAGTGTAAAGTGAATAGTAACACTAACATATTTTCCCAAGTAAGTCATTAATGTGTTGAAATAGCGTGGTTTATATAATATAAAAGAAAGCGACCACTTTCCTTTCTTAAAAGGGAGGCGGGAATGTAGATTTCAGAGAAGAAGTGATGTGGTCTTTTGTTCCTTTATGCTGTGGGAGGGATTTAGCCTGATGGGAGCTCTCTGTGCCATGCCTTGGAATTGGAGAGGTACCCTTTGCATTAGTGAACCCGCTCAATAAATCAAATTTAATATTGGCATAGAGATTTACACCATTCTTTCTATCTAAAGAAAAGGAAGGATTTCTCACATGTGACATTTTGATTACATAAAGAGAAGGAAATCAGGGTAATGATTCACTAGATATTAAACAGCATAAAATAGAGGAAAAGATTAAATATGTTCATAAAATATAGTTCCTTAATAAAGAAGTTTAATCATCTATGTCTTTGTAAGTTTTGGTTTATATAATAAAATTAAAAATTAGTGAAAATGGTATTTCTGTATTCTAAGTACTTAGCCATCAACTGTCTCACAGTGTCTGGTCTTTGTCAATATCTTGACGCAGAGCCTGATGGGTGAAGGCGACATTGATGTTTCTCTTCCCAGTTCTTGGAGAGCAGGTCTCTGGTCACTATGCTCCCTCCCAAGGAGGCTCTAGACATGCATTTCTGAATAACCCCACTCTCCCTGGAACCGGGTGCTTTTGATTCGATGTTGCCGTGAAAAGGTTATCTCATCAAACTAATAAATGGACTGCTGAACCAGCTGACACTCCGTGGCTGGAAAAGGCTTGTGCCCTGGCTCAATTACAGACCAGCCAATGGGGAGGCCAGGAAGAAGGCTGGAGGTGATTAATTGATTGCAATGTCAGAGTGAGCAAGTTAGCGCTCACCGCCCTAAATGTAAGCTGACACTATAAATGAGACCAGAGGAGAACAAACAGGTTGGGATGGAAGCTATCAGGGGGCACCAGGGAACAGTGAGAAACAGCTCGGGCTCAATTAAAGAGCAGCACCCATCGCGGTGGGGAGCAGTCCCTGGCTGGGCCCTTCTGCTCTCTGTATTTTCTATCTGATAAATAGAATCCTAATGTAAGAAATAGAATTCCCAAAGTACAATATCTGAGAAATGAATGCAGAGAGGTTTGAATTGTATTAATACATTGTTATGGGTCTTTAAAAATGCTGAGGAAATAATACTGTGGGATCCGAAGAGACAGCCCTCCCCTCTATTCCAGAAAGGAAGAGGCTTCTGGAGGCTCAGCCTCCGGTTTTGTCCCACCCAGGGTGTCCTTCCCAGGTTCCCGTTTCCTGCTCCAAATGAAATCCGGGCAGCGATCAGTGTGGGCTGCCTGCTGAGAAGCCCGTGTCTCTGCCAGGAGACTTTCAGCATGAAAACCAAAAGGAAAAAAAAGCAACACAAAAACCGGAGGAGAAATGAGAAGCGGGCAGAGAGATCACAGCAAGGTGAGGGTGCTGTAAAGCAAACAAGGGATGTGCTGAAGGCGGGCTGCGATAGGAAGACCTTTTTTTCTTTTCTTTCCTTTTCTTTTTTAACGACCTGAACAGAATGGTGTGGAAACTGCCAAAGAAACTGCAAAAGATGGTGACAATGACAAAAAAGAAAAAGAGAAAGATTTAAAGCCTCTTCACACACAAAGACGGGAGGACACCCCAGGAACAAAAGCTCGCGTCAGCGCTGTGGGCATTGCAGGGAGCCCAGGTCGCTGCCTTCCTCCTCACGTCCATATTTCAGCCCAAGTTTTGACAATGGGAAGCAGCACAGGACAAGGGAAATAAACTACCGCGCAGTGATTAATAATACAGACTGTGCTCCCCAGAGCGGGCGGCTCTCTGGGAACATCTATCAGCACCGGGTTTGTAAGGA
The DNA here is from genome assembly GCF_000147115.1 of Myotis lucifugus. Taxonomy (NCBI): domain Eukaryota; kingdom Metazoa; phylum Chordata; class Mammalia; order Chiroptera; family Vespertilionidae; genus Myotis; species Myotis lucifugus. The sequence continues at coordinate 1,211,609 of NW_005871337.1, read as the reverse complement.
AACGAAGGCTAGTCAAACCACTACTTCAGTTCCCAGCCAAAGAAAAATTAGGGAGCCGCCTGGGGAAGGAAGATGAAGGGGAAGAGAAATGTGGTTGGGAAGAACTTCCTTCCTTCAGAGCTGCAGGGGAAAGCAAGTAGGCCTGCTCCTCGCTAGCACTGCACATACTTCCAGTTCTTTCCTGGACTCCAAGCTGCTTATCTCTTTAAAATCCATGCGATTTAGACTATATTATTTTCTCTTAATCTCAGCTAAAACAGGGCGGAGGGAATAAGACGCTAACTGCAATGAATTTTTCAGTGTTGTGCGTTGCCGGTTATTGTGTGTAGTCTGAACATCACAGCTTTTGATCCTATCATTTTCCGTTCAGTTAGTACATAATCATGACTTTGGTTAAAAGGCATCTTCAAGCAAATCTTTCATCTTGTTGCAGTGTGGTTATTAGTTTAGTGAGGTGTAACTTTTACAATAATATACAATGACTAAAATTGTTCTAATGATTGAGGAATAAGAATAATGCTTTAACCACACGTTGTTATCCTAATATATGGAGCATATTATAATTTGTAAATAAATATGTTCATCTTATTTATATGGTATCTTCACCAAACTATTGCAGAAACAGAAGATAAAATGTTTTGAGTTAAGCAATGAAATAGACATTATATCTCAGAAACCTTTTATTTTCATAAATAAAGATAATAACCTCTATGGAATTCATTTACAGTATTGTCTTATGAGTAACCATTTTTCAACACAAATTATTTATTCATTGCATATTCAGTGCAGGAAAAGAACCTTCACATACAGACTCATTAGTGACTTTTTTCATAGTATGTTGCATACATAAAATTATATTTCATGAAGGAACATTAATCCTGAATTATGCTTTATTGCCTTAATTTAAAATTATAGTATGACTTCATTCCTTTTTCCTGTTTTAAGTATTTAATGTTATCCAGATAGCCTGCCTGATGAATGCAATGGTGGAAACATTAGTTAACATGCATTTGCATTTTAAATATGTCACATATGCACACTGCTGAAGAGATAAAATATTAAACACTATTTTTTGGTAGTGTAGGGGCAGTTACGAATCTCTCATAGGAACCTAAGAATATCGTCTATCACCCTCAAAGTCACATGTCCATCCAATAAAATCCAAATCCCAAAGGTCATTTCTACCTGATGAAAGTCCTTCTTAGGAGGAGAGCCAAGGGCCAGTGCTTTATTAGAGCTTCGGACTCCGGAGCGGTCCAGGAGGAGCGAGGGCGTGGGTTCACCCTCATGTCCTGTCACTGCTTCCACACGAGGTTGACTGGAACGCTGAGGACAGTGTAGGTGTGAGCTCCATTTATGTTATGAGATTTAACTTCTATATGAAAACGTATATAAATACACAGATACATATATAAATAGTTTAATATATATTTAACAGATATGTGTAAAATGCGTATATTTGTTTATATTTTACCTCATAGGAAAATTGGTGGTCATCACATTTTCAATTTCCTTTTTTTGTCAGTATGCCAACGGTTAGCCTCAATTGGAGTTTGTTACTTCCTCTCCTTTGTTTCTACAAACTCTCAAACTCTTAGAAGAACTGGGCCTATATCTGAATGTACATTTGGTTCACTCTCCATAGGATGTAATTAGATCAAGGTTTAGGGCCCTCACTAGTGATAGGAAGGAGAAGTTTGGCCCAAGCCAATGAGCTATAATTGTGCAAAAAATTACTACCATTTTTTTGTTATTATCATGTTTATATCAAATATAGATGAATTCCTCAGAAAGTATCATGGCTGGAGCCATGGCTGGAGCTTCAGATTATGCCTGTTTTTAGGAATTTGGGTCAACTGCAGCTCAACACGAAGGCAATCAATGATCAACAATTAACTATTTTTTGAAGTGTTTATTGTATTTCAAGGCAAATTCGTTACTAAATTTCGAGAGGACTTGTAGGTGGAGAAAACATTACTTTCCTACTAACTCTGTTCACACAGCAGGCTGAGGCCCAGCGCATGGTGACAGTGTCATACTCTGAGAAACAGTGTCCCCACGACAGGAGTCTGGGGAACACGCCCTTGCCTGTGTGCACTTTGTGGCTTTATGAAAATGCTGCGTAAAAGTAGCGCACTGGTCTGAGGGACTGACTCCTTTGTGAGAGACAAATCGTATACAATCCCAATATAAAAAATTAAAACTAACCACAAAGCGCTGTATTGTTTTTCTAAGTTTTAAAGTGCTAAACCTGGCTAAGAGCAGTAGCTTTGCAGTATGTATCACTCAAAGAAAATATAAACAGATATTGGTTTGAACAATAGGTAAATTGAGGGACTCACCTAATCAGTGTCCAACTTCAGAGTGCTGAACCAGTCATCCCACGGTGTTATTAGTGCCATGATTTTATTTTCTCCGTTCTGCCACATTCAGCGCCAGCTTCACCTCATGACCTTCTCCCATAGAACAAAGGGTGACACCCAGGGACAATCAGGTTCTTTCTCATCCATAAAGACAGGGGTAGCTTATCAGTAGCACTTTTTTAAGTTAAAATCTCCAGTAGTATCTAACAGAGATCCCTTCCAATTCATTGGCCTTGTTGAATCTCATTGCTCTTCTTTAGTTAATCACTCTGAACACAAACCATTGGGCCCCTCCTGGAACTGAGGGTGGAGCAAAGTCCCCAGGACCTGCTGATGACACCAGAGAAAGGTTCTGTTAGGGAGGAGGGGGATGAATATTGGTAGCAACCAGCAATGTACACAATTCATTGATAAGACGCAGACAATACTCTGCACTGTGTATTTTACATGAGCATTGTAAGTGGTTCATTCCAGATAGCCTAGATTACTGCTATGTCGACCACAATTCCTGTAAGCAGGTGATGTAGAAAAAGATAATGCCTTCTGATTATAGAAGGCTGAAATGTAGAATAGCATGTTTACCAATAGATGGTTTAGTGACAATGGTGAGGCAAATTGCTCTGTGAATGTTCTCTGACGATAAAGAATGTATAAGTATGAGCCCATCTATTTTAGATTTTAAATAGGCGGACACATTTTGTGTGTAGATGCAATATTATATATTTTTCTAGAAACAAAATATTTTCAATAGAAAAATCTTACTGAAGAATGTGGAGATAACTTATTTCAGCTGGATGTGGCCAAAGAATTACATTGTCATTTTATAAAAAGACAAAGCACACAGAGAGATAATTTATTAACATATTAGAAAATAAGCCATCTTGAGGATAGCACATTTTAATAATTTTGGAATGAATGCTATTGTAAATATTCCTAAGTAGCTAGATTTATAAAGACATGATATCTAAAACATTGCAGATTCTGGGATTGTTTTAAGATATCATGGTTGATATTCTGAAGTGATGCTAAAGCCAACGTATTGTTCAGTTCTCTACAAAAGTGGTGCTTTAAGTCGACATACAGTTCATTGACACCTTTCATAAATTGTTTCTTCAATGAAAAAATCAATAAAAAGCAGGATGAGACCTTGCTGGGTACCTCACTTGGTTCGAGTATTGTTCATACACTAAAAGGTTGAGGGTTCAATCCCTGTTTGGGGTGCATGCAGAAGGCAACCGATTGATGTTTTTCTCTCACATTGATCTCTCTCTCTCTTTAAAATCAATTTTAAAAACCCCAGGAAGAATGCAATATAAGCAGAAAATTTCTCTTAGCAATTAAAATGTAGGAAGTAAGTAGTTGAAGTTTGCACCCTTTAAATAAGTACAGAAATACAAGAGAAAAGTCAGTGCAATGTGCACAATTTAAACTTACAAACTGGAGGAGACTATTTTTTAGAGCTCAGGTGGTAGATTTGGTTTCTGGACTCCCAAGCATCTACTCAATCTTTTAAAAAATGTATCTTTATTGTTGAAAGTAGTCATTATGTAAAATATTCCTCCCCATGTTACCATACTAGAGGCTGTACACGCACCATTGGCATAGGAGGACAGACATATGGACACATCCCTATGGACCTACACCTGACTGTTTCCACCTGCTAGCACCTGTGTTTTTGACTGAGACCCTTCTCTGAGGACCTGACCCCACTCTCCCTCCCATCACCCCATGGGGGGTCTAGTGGAGCTGAGAGATGGTATTTGGTGGCATTGATCTAATTGCTTCCTCTGATAACACGAAAATTATACATTTTCTTAGCCAGTAATTACCCTGTATTTTCATGAAATTTTGAATTGGATTTTCTGACTCTTACAAATAAAACAGTTAAGTCCAATGCAGTTTTTGAGAATCTCAAATAGAATAACATAATTACATATAAGTACTTAAAACTATAGTATTAAACTAATACATTTATTTTTCTTCCTCTAAGAGATGGTTTAATTTTTTGCTTATAACTGAACATTAAAGTGAAAATTTTAGTCTATATTTTAATTTTCCCTCTCATTTTGTTCACAAACCATTATTTGGGTCCTTACCATGTACAAAACAAATGTAAGGCATGATTCTGCACTTAATTTAGAAGGAAACATATACAGTGAGATAAATGTTATGCCAGACATTGAAAAATACAAGCTTACTATATCCCTGAGCAAACTCTATTAGGTTTTAGTTTAAACATAACGAATATACAGGTGAGGAAAATGAGACTCAGAGAGTTTAAATATAACTAGTTTAAGCTTTATAATTGGGAGAGCTAGGATAAGGATATAGAAGTTATGATTCTGAATGTAGGATTTTTTTTCTACTGTATTAAACAAACTAGTTTTTTAAATAGTTCAATATGTTTTTTTAACTGAGATATAATTGACATGTAACATTGTGTAAGTTTAAGGTGTACATGTTGGTTTGATACATTTACATATTGTAGTGTGATTACTACTGTAGTATTACCTAACACATCTTCCATGTCACATAATTATCATTTCTTTTTTTGTGATAAGAACAATTAAGATCTACTCTGTTAGCAATTTTGAAGTTTCTACTAGAGAATTACTGGCTACTGTCACTATGCTGTGCATTTAACCTCCAAGACTGGTCTACAGGTTGCCTGTTTGTACCCTAAACAACATATCCCCAACCACTCTGCCCCCACCAACCCCTCCCACCCTTTCTCTACTTTCTGTTTTTAAGAATTTAGCTTTCTTAGTTTCCACATATAAGTGAGATAATACAGTATTTAGCTTTCTCTGCCTGACTCATCTCACTTAGCATAATGCCTTCAGGTCTATTCATGTTGGTGCAAATAGTAAAATGTCCTGCTTTCTCATGGTTGAATATTGAACAAAATTCCATGTGTATATAAAACTGCAAGGGGGCCCTAGCTGGTTTTGCCCAGTGGATAGAGCGTTGGCCTGTGGACTGAAGGTCCCAGGTTCGATTCTGGCCAAGGGCACATGCCCGGGTTGCGGGCTCGATCCCCAGTGGGGGGCGTGCAGGAGGCAGCCGATCAATGATTCTCTCTCATCATTGATATTTCTATCTCTCTCTACCTCTTCCTTCCTCTCTGAAATCAATAAAGAAATATATTAAAAAAAAACAAACAAACAAAAAACTGCAAGGGAAGTTGGAAACCTTACTACTCTAGTACCTCCAAAATCAAACACCTAAACCATCTATTTTTTATGCTTAGATGTGGCCTTGCCTGAAGGACGATGGCTCCCATACGTAGGTTATCATTGTCACTTAGAATTTTAAGGGGGAGCTGCAGACCACACACCATCATAGAAATCGGAAGGGTGATAACTAACACCTGAGAGATAGATATAGGGGCCCTTATGAATGAGATTTTAGGGGAGAAAATGGTTCTTAACTGTTGAAGAACCACTGATGCAGATCTCACAGCCTCCCTACCAGCACTGGCTTCACTTATGCAAATATGTGCCACCAGCTGCATTCAAAGCAGGACACAAAAGAAACAGAAAGGATGACCCGACAAGCACAATGATTGTTTTTATTATTTTGGAATCAATTGAAAGCTCAAGGAAATTAAAAAGATAAAGACAGAAGAAAAGGAACACCCACTCTGATACATTTTGCCTACCCTTGGATATCTTGGATTGGAATTAATTTAAAATTTCCTCATGTTTTTTAATAGTGAGATATGAAGCACAACTTAGTTTCCTGTGGGGAGTTGATTAAAATCCTTCCATGTATGCTAATATACAGAGTAGACTCAAATAATGTTTAGACTTTGTTCATACAAAGAAAGAGAGAGAAATCAAAAGGACTAAAAAAAAAGTGGGAAGTGGTGGTGAAAAACTGGTTTTATATATGTTAACCTTTGATGTCCATTACTAAAGAAAAAATGTACTCATTTTTGAATAGTAGTTTAGCATGAAAGAAAATTCTATCCCTATCTGATTTTCTCTTTGGAAAACTGAAACTTGATAAGAATCACATAAAAGGAAATATAGAGAACATTTTGATGTTCTCTTTGTAAGGAAAAAGGTTTCTGCACTTTTCAGTATCCCTGAGCTCTTTTACATCTCAAATCTTCTAAATCATGGTAAAAGTTTAAAACATTATTTTAAGCATAAAGGACAGAAGGTGGCATGGAACCCATCTGCGGTTACAAATCAGGGCATGGCTGTCATACCAAGTTACATCACTGTGTCTTTCCTGGGTGGCGAGCGAGGATGCACATTGTGGTGGCCTTGCAGGGCTGGGGGGCTGTTGCCTTATGCTGCAGAGCACAGTGAACAGAAAATGCTATGGAAAGTTTGGCGAAGACAACTGGTTCATTGTGGAGAAACAATGAGGCCAATAAAAAGGCATAGAAGCCCTAACTGGTTTGGCTCAGTGGATAGAGCGTCGGCCTGTGGACTGAAGGGTCCCAGGTTCGATTCCGGTCAGGGGCATGTACCTTGGTTGCGGGCACATCCCTCGTGGGGTGTGTGCAGGAGGCAGCTGATCAATGTTTCTCTCTCATTGATGTTTCTAACTCTCTATACCTCTCCCTTCCTCTCTGTAAAAAATCAATAAGATATATTTAAAAAAAGAAGAAAAAAAGAAGGCATAGAAGAGCAAACATGGAGAAAACAAAGAACGAGGTGTCAAAACTGTTGAGTTTTTTTTTCTTTTTACCTTGAAGTTGGATATTTAAACTCTTATAGGAACATTTATTCCAGATAATGACGAGATCCAGCATGTTTTCGTGGAAGTAAATGCCTGCGGAGGTATGAGGACAGATAAGCACACTGTAGATGTCAACTCGAAGCTATGGGGCTACGCAGATGACCAAGTCCCCGTCTGAAGTCACTCAGAAAGGTGGCAGAACTCAAGTCTGGAACAAATGATGGCAGTGATCATCTTTTCAGGGTGTGGGAATGAAAAAAGGGGCCGAGGAGTTAGAGGCTAACATGTTTTAATGCCATTGAATCTCAAATGCATAGGGTTTCTAGTTTTATTTATTTTTTCTTATTTAAGTTAGGAGCATAATGGCCTAGCATAGAGAATGACAACTGGGGAGAATTCTGACCAAATCTCAGCCAAAAGATGCATAGGACATGGGGAAATGGACATTCTCAACTGACTCCAACAAGTGCAGTCCTCAGAGGAGAGAGGCAAGTCCCATTTTCCTTAATCTTAGGAAAGTGAACAGAAAATTATCTCAATATGTCAAGGGGGAAGGCGGAAGGGTTTGTGGAATCCACACCTTAAAAGGTGTTTCCAGAGAATGAGGAATGAAATCTGGTAAGATGTAAATAGCAGGAGTGTAGGTCAGGAGATGACCTGGTCATGCACATAGAATTTCACAGAAGCTTTGCTCACAAAAATCAGTTTTGCACATTTATAAACATCTCCAAGAAAACAAACAGGAAGAATAGCTAGTTGTAAGACAGTTTAAAACCTCAAAAACCTACTCATGCATATGAATAATTTAGAAGTTAGAAAGAAAACCCCTAAAAGGGTAGCTAGCATGAACTGGAGTATTGTTCTGGGGGGGACTTTACTTGTGTGGCGCAGATTGGAAGGAGAAAGTCCAGTGCCAGGCCCTTTGTCTGAATCCCTTCCGATGCTTGCCCAGGAAACCATGTCATTTTAAATTGCTCCATTTCAACTGCTTGAGTTAATACCCAAATGGTCAGACCCAGCTGGAGTCATTTTCAGTGTGAGGATAAGAAGACGATTAAGTGATTTGCCATGTCTTCAAAATTATACTCATTTGCTCATTAAAATGCAAGTGAAAATGTTGGCAAATGACAATGATCTAAACCAGTGGTCACCAACGATGGTCTGTGGTGGTCCATGAGGTCCAAAAGATTGTCAACTGCTGATCTAAACAATATACTATTGCTGAAGACAAAAAAATATATACTATGTCCTGGTTTTTGTATACAGCTTAAGGAGAAAAAGTGCCAAATTCCATGCAATCTATATTTATAAAAGCCTAAGCGACCATTATGATCTTAAGATCATATGACTGTAGCTATGAAGCGCACTGACCACCAAGGGTCAGAAGCTCAACGCAGGAGCTGCCCCCTGGTGGTCAGTGCACTCCCACAGCCACCCCACCTCAATCCCTCCCCCTGGCCAGCTGGCACAATCCCCTAATCCCAACTGGGCTCCACGACCTCCATCAGCCCTGATTTGGCCAGGCCCAGGGACCCACCCATGCACAGATTCATGCGCGGGGTCTCTAGTTGAATATAAACCTTTAGTTTTGGGAAACTATTTTAAACTAATAAAAACCTCACTTTAAAATTAGCAACCAGTGACTAGAAATAGGAACTATTAACCTAGAATGAAATTTATGCAATAAAATTTTTCAATTTTTCATAATGTACCCAACATTTTGGCAGGCACACTTATACATAAAAAAAATTAGTGTTCATTCTTTGTCAACATCCAAGACAACGTCTGGATTAAAACGAGGCTATTGATCGGCGCAACCCCTGTGCCACCTAAGCACAAGGAGCCCCGTGTTCCACGGCCTGCTCACCGGTGAGGCGCCCACACTGCAGTTCGAGGGCCGGCCTGCGGCAGAGCATCGCCCGGGCTCAGGCCCCGGAGGACGTGCACCTCCACTTCGCCTGCGGCTCTTTCCCCCCAAAACAGTAAGACAGTGTTTAAACGTGCGTATTCGTTTAAAGGACAAAGGGGACGCTGTTTTTATGCTTAAGTAGCAAATTATTCATAACTTGCCAAAGCCATTCAATATTGGAAAAACAGACACTAAAGTACCCCCTCCCCCCCCCCCCCCCCCCCCCCCGCCAGCTTTCGCATTTCATTATTCCAGAGGCAAACAACGCGCAGGGACTGACTGAGCTCCATCCCTCCATTTAGATCACATCGCGCCGGACGCTTGCAGAAAATTGATTTAAGCCTCTCACGGACTGGGCGCGGAATATGTGAATTCCTTGAGTGCGTTTATTCATTTGCTGTACCATTTTCCAGCTCCCAATTATTAAAATTGCGCAGATAAGAGGAAGAGTGAGAAATAGCCAGACACCACACCCGCTGTGCTGAGCTGTTTGGACGGACACGGCTGGAATATTAAATTATCCAGAAGGCGAAACTGTGTAACAGACACGAACAGTACCTTCTCTCGGGAGCGCAGGCATCTCAGGAGGAAGAGCGGCAGGTGGGCGCCTCGGTGGTTAGAGCAGGAATCACGTGTGAGCGCCCACGCGGGTGGAGGTGCGCGGGCGGGGCACGGGCACAGGTGCAGCCACGTTCTCGGGAGGCTCCCCTGGCCGCCGCAGTGAGGAGCTTTGGGGTGATGGGAATCTTAATGAACATCAGGGCGTCAGCTTATTCAATACAGGCAGTATGCATTGCGTTCTGCTCTGGTTAAGGAATTGATTTTGAAGATAGCGTGAGGAAAGAGGAACCTAGAGAACAGGGTGAGTGTACACATCTTCCCCCAGCGCCCAATCTACACAAGGGCGCGTCTGGGCGGGGCGAGGCTGCAACTGCCGCCGGCCTGGGCTGGAGGGCCAAGCAGGTTGCTGGGTTACAGACACCATCTCTTTATGGCCAGGCTTGCTTGCTTTGGGATGATCTCATTTCCAACGTCGCTTTAGATCCCGAACGTTCCTAGGTGTGTTCCGTGGCCTGCTGCGGTCTGCCTGGGCCCGTCCTCAGCCCCAGCAGGAAGGGAGACGAGGCGGGTTTAGTAAAAGCCTGTAAGTCAAGGCGCTGAGCTCTGATCCAGTAGAAGGTTGGGTCCAACAGCAACCGCGGGGATGCTTCTGGGTGGTCCTCAGGAGAGTCACGAGAGCAGCGAATCTTAAGGAGCAGGACGAGGAGGTAAGAGGCCTGTGGAAGAGTTTCATTGGCCCCCTCCCCTTATCCCTGATAACCACCTTGTCTACAGGCTGCTTTTCTTTTAATTTCTTTATTGATTAAGGTATTACATATGTGTCCTTATCTCCCCATTACCCCCCCCCCCCCGCCATGCCCTCACCCCCCTGGTGTCGGTGTCCATTGGTTACGCCTATATGCGTGCATATAAGTCTTTTGGTTGATCTCTCCTCCTTACCCCCACCCTCCTCTACCTTCCCTCTGAGGTTTGACGTTCTGATCAATGTTTCTCTGTCTCTGGATCTGTTTTTGTTCATCAGTTTATGTTGCTCATTATATTCCATACATGAGTGAGATCATGTTTCTCTGACTGGCTTATTTCACTTAGCATAATGCTCTCCAGGTCCATCCATGCTGTTGTTGCAAATGGTAAGAACTCCTTTTTTACCGCAGCGTAGTATTCCATTGTGTAGATGTACCACAGTTTTCTAATCCACTTATCTGCTGATGGGCACTTAGGCTGTTTCCAAATCTTAGCTATAGTGAATTGTGCTGCTATGAACATAGGGGTGCATATATCCTTTCTGACTGGTGTTTCTAGTTTCTTGGGATATATTCCTAGAAGTGTGATCACTGGGTCAAATGGGAATTCCATCTTTAGTTTTTTGAGGAAACTATACTGCTTTCCTGAAATTCGTATAGCTATTCCAACTTTCTTTTGAACAGTGTTAGCAAGGTATCTCATTATCCATTTCTCTACTTTTAACCCTTATACTTAGAGTGGTTTTCTTATACACAATATAAAACTGGCCTTTGGGGGAGTCCATTGTGACCATCTCCATTGTCATCTGGTGTGTTTTGATCATTCCCATTTATGGTGATTATTGACACAGTTGTCAGTTTATTTTCCGTCTTTTTACTGGAGGGAGATCATCTCTGCTTTTAACCGAACATTTCATGTTTCCATTTTTCCTGTCTCTTAAGTTATCGACCTACAGTTTTTTAAAAATGGGTGTTTAGTTATCCTAGTGTTTAAAATATATTTGGTAAATTATGTACATATCCCTCCAAATAATATGATACATGTATTGTAGGTACTTTATAACAAAGTGTTCCCATTCCCCTCTTGTGCCTTGTGATACTGCTACCATTTATTTCACTTATTTTTATATTATCACCCAGCAATTACCTATTGTTATGAAGTTAAATAGTTATCTTTCAGATTAAGATTAAAAAAATAAAATATTTTATTTAATCTTCATTTATCTCTGCTGTAACATCTTTTGTTTATGTAGTCCCAAGTTTCTGCCCTATTTTATTCTTCTTCTGCCTGAAGAAATTCTTTTAACATTTATTGCAGGTCAGGTCTGAGGGGAATACATTCCATTCCCTCCGTTTTTTGTCTGAGAAAGTCTTTATTAGTCCTTAATTTATGAAGGATGTTTTTCCTGAATTTAGAATTCTCCCTTGGTGTTTTATTTTATTTTATTTTTTCCATTCATTACTTGAGGGGTTTACTCACTCTCTTTTTCATTGCAGGGCTTCTGGAAAATAAGTAAGTCCACTGTAATTTTTATCCTTGTTCTTAGGAAAGTGTGCTTTCACCTGTAATCCGGCTTTATTTAAGATTTCATCTGTGTCCATTATCTCCTCGTTTGAATATGGCATGTCCAGCTGATTTTCATTTTAAAATTGATGATGCTTGGTGTTCTTGGAGCTTCCTGGATGTGTGGTTTGATTATGGAGCGACAATAATTGGGAGTCGCTCTTAGACATTATTTATTCAAATGTTTCTTCCCTGTGGTTTTTCTTTTGCTTCTGGCCTTCAAAGTAAGTGTCTGCTACACCTTTTGATATCATCCCACAGTCCTTGATGTTTTTATTTTTTAATTTTAGTCTTTGCATTACAGTTTGAGAAGTTTCTATTGACTTATCAAGTCCATCAATCCTTTCCCCAGCAGTGTGCAGTCCACTGATGAGCTTGTTAAAGACATTCTTCATTTATACTCTGGCTTTGAATCCTAGCATTTCCTTTGACTCCTCTTAGAGTTGCCAGCTTTCTGCTTATGCATCTGTTCCTGCATACTGTCTCATTTTTTCTTTAAGGCCTTTTACATATTTCACAGTTCATATAAAATCCCCGTCTATCATTCCAACATGTGTATCAAATCTAAGTCTCATTTGGATGATTGCTTTGTCTCTTGGCATGCTTTGTAAATTTTCTAAAACTCAACATGTTTGATTGGATAATAGAAACTCAGGTAAATAGACTTTAGTGAAAAGATTTATGTTGATGATGGGTAAAGTTGTGCTGTGTTTTTGTTGTAGCTATATATGCCAGAGTCTTTAAATTCTTATCATGTCTTTGTTTTTTGTCTCCCTTCTTGAATCCGTGCCTTACAGCTGTTTCTCTGATAATCCACTGATGCGATATTATCCCGGAGACTGTAGGTGTTGTAGTAAGATGTGGCTGAGCGGGAGAGAGCCATAATCACCTGTTAAATCTCATCTCCCAGCCTGTCTCAGGGCTGTGACCTTCTCAAATAGTTCCCCCTGGTTTTATCTCCCTCCCCCCAACTCTCTTACCAGCCGCAGCATCTCCAGTATTTTTCCTTGCAGCCTTCACTCCTGTTGACTGTGGTTTGGTTTTGTGTTGTTTTCTTTTTCCCCTCAAGTATCACAAGCAGATTGGAGTATAGACATTCCCTCCTTCTTGTTGGAATAAAGTTTTAGAAGTGCACTGTGTCTTTTCCCCTGAGTAATACTAGGCTGTTTTTATGGAGAAGGCTATAGTCTTATTTCACAAAGACTCCACCCCTGTCCTCCTGCCAGAGCTGTGCCGGGATCTTTCTCAGATGTCCACAGTGAGAACATGGTGACTTACTGGAAGAAAAAGCTCATGGAAGTGAGAATACTCGCCGAAGACTGCTGTCCTCAAGAGTTTGTGGATCTTATGCTATTCCACACTCACCCGCCAGTGATTCTTAACATTTATCTTCAATTGTTCTTATGAGACCCTGGCTCCATGGGCTACTCCTGCAGACACACAGCTCTCTGGTGCCATAGCTCTGGATGATGCAGTCTCTCCAGAATTTGGGGTGGCATCTGCCCTGTGAATTCTGTCTTTCAATGGGTATAAGAGATCATTAATTTCACTTGTTTATTTTTATTTTGTTTTGTTTTGTTGTTGTTGTTAAGGGCTGGAGGACAAATTTCAACCCTTGCTATATTGGAGCTGAAATTGGAAATATCCTAGATTTATGTTTTTGAAGGAGAAATCTTCCATTTTTTTCACGAGCAATACCTGGTTCATGCATGGAACTGGAGAGCTAAGACAAGTCTTTATGAACAATGATGGGTCTTCAACTAACAGACACAGGGCTGCTTCTAGGTGATGCCATGTTATCCCCAGAGAAGAAGAGGCTGGAGATGGGGCAAAGATTTAAGATCTTTTGTATTTCAAATAAAGCATGGAGCCCTTTATAATTTTTTTATGGTAATTGGAGTTCACAGGGTGAAGACATGTTCTCAACTCTGCTAAAAGTTGCTTCTTTGATCTCCCCTTTGATGTAAGAAAGAATGGTCTTGCCACTCAGGAGAGAATTTCCTATGAGGGTGAGAAATAAGAAATTAACTCTCTTTCATGCTTTTCACAATGGTTCTTCAGTGACAACTAATATAAAAATTATGTTTAAAAATGTTATAACTCTTTCCTTTCCCACATCCCACCTTACTCATTAAATATTGTCTATTTAGTTAACCTCAATTGAGGTATCATTGCCTTACAATGTCAATATTGAATGCTCAAATATGTTTTTGTGGAATGCAGTACTTTCTCTTCTTCTTTTAAAAAATATATATTTTATTGATTTTTTACAGAGAGGAAGGGAGAGGGATAGAGAGTTAGAAACATCGATGAGAGAGAAACATCGATCAGCTGCCTCCTACTCACCTCCTACTGGGGATGTGCCCACAACCAAGGTACATACTCTTGACCGGAATCAAACCTGGGACCTTTTAGTCCGCAGTTGGACACTCTATCCACTGAGCCAAACCAGTTAGGGCAGTACTTTCTCTTCTTGAGTAGTAAAAAATATTGATAGCACATCTATGCTAATATTATGAAATATAGAATTAAGGGACATTAATAAAATATAACTACATGAGAGGATAAATATAAAATAATCTGTTTACAAATGGGTCAAATTTTGGCAAGTATATACAGTATGCTTTATATATCCTGAAAACTAGGATACTGTCAAAATATTTATTTTGAATCCTAGATTATTAACTTTGGACCATAAGGTGTTAGAAGGCACAGATTTTCCATGTGATTGTTACTGTTTGTATATGTCCATCCATACCAATGTAGACTAAACACATTCAGATCCTTTATCAACTGTGGAACATGTGAGGAAATGGATTCTGATCATTCTTTGCTGTTTGTCCACAGTTATGTTTCCAAGGAATAAGGACAAATATAGCATATTTTTATACTTAGTATGTGCTTTGTTAATTTTTTTTATACACAGTTTCATGTTTATCTCCTACATGTCTAATAATTGGTGAAGTATAATCATACTAGTACTTACTAATAGGCATGATTGAAACTCATATGCTCTCTTCTCAGAATTCAGAAGTAAGAGCAATCATCGGTTATGTCAGTAAAGTAAATGACTATCTCAGCTACATAAAGAAAAGTAGTGCTATACATCACATGTCAGCAAGGACATGCAAGTTAACACAGCATTAAGATACCACTACACACCTATTAGAGCAGCCAAAATCCGGAACACCTACAACCCCAAATGCTGGCAAGAATGTGGAGCAGCAGAAACTCTCATTACCTACTGGTAAGAATGCAAATAGTGCGTTCACTTGTCAAGACAGTTTGATAGTGTCTTACAAAATTAAATATAATGTTACTATATGATTCAGCAACTGTGCTCTTTGGGTGCACCCAAAACCTGTATAAGAATGTTATTGATGCTTTATTCATATTTGCCAAAACTTGGAAGCAACCAAGATGTCCTTCGGAAAGTGAATGGATAAATAAACTGTGGTTCACCTAGACCAGTGGTTCTCAACCTTGGCTGCACATTAGAATCACCAGTGAGTCTTTTTAAAATCCTGATTTCTGGGCCTCATCCTCTGGAAATTCTGTTTCTTTGTTACTAATGTTGTGGCCTCACCCCATTACAAAGAAACAGAATTTCCGGAGGATGAGGCCCAGAAATAAGGATTTTAAAAAGATTCACAGGTGATTCTAATGTGCAGCCAAGGTTGAGAACCACTGATCTAGACAATGGTCCATCTCAGTGATGGTTATTATTCGGCATAAAAAAGAGATGAGCTGTCAAGCTATAAAGAGACATAGAGAAAACTTAAGTGCATATTATTATGTGGAAGAAGACACTATAAAAAAAACACATCATGCCTTATTCCAACTGCATAACATTCTGGAAAAAGGCAAAACTATGGAGACAGTGAAAGGATCAGTGGTTGCCAGGGGCAGAGGTGGGAGGGAGAGATAAATAGGTGGAGCACAGAGGTTTGTAAGGTAGAAAAAATACTCTCTATAATCTTATAATGGTGGATACTTCATTATGCAGTTGTCCAAACCCATAGAATGTGCAACATGGAGAGTCAGTGGTCACATCACCTAGGAACTTTGGGTGGCAAGGATGTGTCAGTGTAGGTTCCCCATTTAACAAATGCACTCTCTGGTGAGGGTGATGTTAATAATAAGGCTATGCATGTGTGATGGCAGGAAGTTATGAGAAATCTCTACCTTCTTCTCAATTTTGCCATGAACCTAAAACTCCTATTTAAAAAGGCTTTTAAAAAAATGATGATTCTACGGTTTTGATTAAGTAATGATAATTGGTAGGGATAGCTAGTAAAACACTTTTTCATAATTTAAGCAAGCAAACCTCTTTCCTCTTTGTTTCTCTATTTTTTAACATCACCCTGAATCCTCTTACTTTTCAAAGATAAATTAAGTTGCATTTCAAGTTCAATTATTGTATTTGTTACGCAGCATGTGGAAAACATTGTCTGGAATTCAGTGTTGCTGTAACTCTGTGAGAATACCTGATTTTTTATTTGAAAAGAATAGGGATTGGTTATCATTAATAACATTGATATATTTTATTTCATGTTTTTTATACATGAAAAATGGTATAAAGAATAATATTGCAAACATAAATGGGTTCACAAGCCAGTTTAAGATATAATGTATTTTTTTTTTTAAAATATATTTTATTGATTTTTTACAGAGAGGAAGGGAGAGAGTTAGAGAGATAGAAACATGTAACTCTGTGAGAATACCTGATTTTTTATTTGAAAAGAATAGGGATTGGTTATCATTAATAACATTGATATATTTTATCGGAATCGAACCTGGGACCTTTCAGTCCGCAGGCCGACGCTCTGTCCACTGAGCCAAACCGGTTTCGGGCAGATATAATGTATTTTTATTTATTAATGGAAAATGTTATGAACCTGACAAACATTGAAAATATACATTAATATGTAGATGCTAGTTTGGTTATTCTGACTTTCTTAAAGACAGGAATCTGGACTTTCATTATGATGATTTGTATGGATCTCCTTACACAAGGGACATAGAACTTTGCTTGCCAAGTGTCCATTGACTCTTCCTGTCAATTTAGGAAATGATTATTTGAAAATCCACTATTGACCATCTGTTCTGTTGACAGAGTTGCAGCTGTGTCTATGTTGCTTTAATAAGTCTTAATAAATTATTGGATAGTTTAATGACACTCATGGAAATATAAAGTTGCTTGTTTTGGTTTGTGAGCTGGAGAACGTAATCCTAATATGATTATCTGTTTCCAGCCAGCTTTGTTCACATGCAGAAATGCAGAATTAATTATTTTAAATGCATGCCTAGTATGTCCCAGTTTCTAATTGGATACAAACTGAAAAAAACCAAAACACTCCATTAATGTATCTGTCACTTCTCTGTACTTTAAATTTGCTTCTTTCACTATTTCTTCATTATTTTGCTATTTTCTGAGATTTGATTACACTATTTTACAATGTTTGTAACTACCAGGCCAGCAGTTTTATGAAGAATGAGTGGACACCTAACAATGAGAATTTCTTTTCAAACAAAACACACTGAAATTTACTTAATCACAAATGCTATATTCAGGCAATCAGTATCATTCAGATTTGTGCTATCTTTTTAAAAATCCATAATTTAATTAAACATATATCTGCTGAAAATCTTACATGTAACAGGAATTTTCACTACTCATGATTTGGGGTGAGCGTATTGTTGCTAACAATACAAAGTCATTTTACTCTTAATATACTTAGAGCATAGCATCATCACAGGGGCCTACAAAAAGACTGCTCAGGTATATACTTGACAGGAGTACAGATATACCTCTGGTGTAAAAGGCGTCCTCTCCGGATTGGGACAGCAAACTTCTGTCCAGTTCAATTGGTTTGCCTTTTATTTGACTCACGATTTTGGTTAAAATAAAAACGTTTCCCTTGAGGCCTGGCTGGTGTGGCTCAGTGGTTGAGTGTCAACCTATGAACCAGGAGGTCATGGTTCACTTCCCGGTCAGGACACATGCCTGGATTGCAGGCTTGATCCTCAGTAGAGGGCATGCAGGAGGCAGCCAATCCATGATTCTCTCTCATCATTGATGTTTCTATCTCTCTCTCCCTTCCTCTCTCTGAAATTAAATTTTTAAAAAAACATAAAAAAATGTTACCCCAGAGGACAAGTTAGACTTTGCCCCCTGTCTGAACCTTTTGAATCAGATATTCTAATGACCATAATGACAGCATTAACTGCAGTACCTGAGAGAGAAAAGATATAAAACATGTGAAATATGCATAAATTAAGGCATTAGGTCAGCAGTCACCATGATGTGAGCTAAAGGCAAGGTGACTTGACTCAGATTCACCTCAATTGTGTCATCTATGTCAGCTTCTAACAGGAAGGATGTTGCAATACCTGTTTATGATCTGACCAGGCAAAGTGGTAACTACATATTTTAGGAAGAACTGAGACTTTCTCATGACCTTGTCCAAAACATTTGGTCAACACAGTATGGTTTGCCCTGTCCTCTGTTAGTTTTTAATTTCTATGTTTGTCTTTACAATTCATTGATTTTAAAATACCTTAGCTATCAGGCATTGAGTTTCTAATTTATTTATTATCTTCCCAAGTTTTTGGTGCACATTTGGTAAAGGACACTGGCCAAGTGACTGGAAATTATATAAGCTTTGATATATGCCAATTTACACAAAAGTATGGCTGCCAAAGCATGAAGAAAGGGTGACTACTATATTTGAAAGATGATGTGTGTGTATACAGTATTTTTTAAAAGACATATGAACTTTGAATTTTTAAAAATAATATTATCTTACACAAAAAGAGAGAGTAATCATAGTTTTGGTATACTTGCTTTATTTACCCGTCCCCTCTTATATTTGCTGAAACATTGAAAGCAATATCAGACTTCATGTTATCTTAGTCCTAGATATTTAAATAGTCATCTCTGAAACCTTTGGGTATTTTCTTCCATACTTGTGAGTATTAATAAAATTAACAGTATGTTTTTTGGTTATCTAAATCTCAATCCATGTTCAAATACCTATGCTGTTGGGGAAAATGTCTTCTTACAATTTTATTTACTAAAAATCAGGTCCAAAGCAATACCACCATTGCATGAGGTTATCATATTTTTGATCCTGTTTAGACTGTGCCTGCTCTTTCCCCCTTTTTATCTCACATGGAAGCTCAAACCATTTAGTGTTGTCTGCCTAGGGCCCTGCTGAGGCTTCTGAGGCCACGCCTAATTTCAGAAACAGAAAAGATGGGTAAGAAGCATGTCCTGTATATGTCATCAGAAGGTGCAACTACTCCAAATGTAGCCGTAAATTAAACCAGAAGAGAACAGAACCACTTCCCTGAGTTCCTTTCTTTGGAAAACAGAAGAATTGATTTTGCTGAATGTCCCTGTGCCATGCGTCCTCTGTGCTGAGCAGCGGACATTTCTGAGAATAGTCCTACATGACTCAACGCCGTATTTAGCTTCAAGAACAGCTCAAGGTGGAATGTCTTTCTCATCCTGTTGCCAGGAGCCACTGGGCTTATCCTGAGCAGTTAAGTGGATCCCAGAAATCCTGTGAGTGCTGATCATGCCTCCTTTTAAAATTGTTTATTCGTGGCAACTTTAGCAACAATTTTCTACTAATGCTAGCAAGCAAGTTAGGAGAACTCTGCAGAATTGTTTTTGTCTTGAAACTTAATTCCTGGCTTCATTTTCTATTGCTAATGCTTATTTGGCCTTCATCTTTCATTCCTTTTATTCCTCATGCTTTCAGTTCTTATTTCGTGTGTGTGTATGTGTGTGTGTGTGTGTGTGTGTGTGTGGTATGTGTGCCTGTAATGCTTAAGAATTTTGGTGCAGACATTTTCCCTATAGCGTGAGGTTTTATAACTCATTCTGAAAAAAATTGAGTACTTATTATCTCTCAGGCACTTTTCAAAACTCCTAGCAGTGAACAAAAAAGACAAAATATTAGTAAAAGGGGGATAGAAATTTAGAATTAGTATTAGAAGAAATAAAATGAACTTTGAGGGAACAACCTTTTGTTTATAAGTGGCTTTGTTTTAATTTTATAGCAATAGGTGTAACTTGACAAAAGTAGATATGTATGGCTCTGTTGATGGGTCATAGAAGAATTTAAAACACTAGGGGGAAAAATGAGGTTACTTTGTGCAAAATATGTTGTTAACCAACAGAGGTTTGTTGGAAGGTGTTATTTCTGTAGCTATAAAATGATGCCCACATTAAGAGAATACCTTTGCTAGAGGAATTACTAAAAGTGAAATAGTTTATCATCATGGGTACCGAAATCTGTTGCTTTAAGACTTTTATTGGTTTTGTTATTGAACACAATTTTTGATACAATGCTGCTTTTAAGATACAGGCTGCATCACCTCACATTGTGAGTGAAAGATGTATTTGTGTGAATGTAATGGAGCCACTGGGGCATCACTGCTCTAGAAAGACATTTATGGAGAAAGTAAAAGACTAAAATATTCAAGTTGCCAATGATTTTTTAATTCAGATTATCACTCCATTGTAGTAGGTATATTTGGGTCATTTTTCTTGTTAATTTTTAAATAATTTTTAGATTTACTAAAATGTTGCAAAGATAGTACAGGGCATTCTCATGCATCTTTTATTGAATTTCCCCTGATGTTAACATCTTTTGTTTCTCCTAATAACACATTGTCAAAACCAAGAAATTAACCTTTGGGATCCTGTCATTAGCTAGATTAGAGACTTCATGCAGAATTCTACTAATATCTCCTATTTGTTCCATGATGCAGTCACATTCCACTTAGACTTTTTGAACCATTTTGAGGAAGTTGAGGGAGCATTTGAGAGAACAGGATTCAGATCGGCCAGACCTGGTGTTCAAGGTTGGATAATGGCCTGCATGACGTAGACCTTTGGACAAGTAGGTTAACTACACTGAAACCTGCTTTCTTCATTTGAAAACCAAATGTATATAGTATGTAATTGCCTGGCACATAAGCTCTCAATAAATGTTCAATCCCCAATGGGATCTTAAGGTGTTTTTTCCACAAACTCTTAACTATCAGCCCCTAGCTCCTCAGGGAATCTCCGAGTGCATGTGGAAGTTTAGGATCCGGCAGCACATGCTAAGAGGCAGAATGAAGGCCTTGGGAGGCGGGCCGTGTACAGTGTGGCTGCAGTAGCCTGAGAAAAGCTTTGTAATGGTAGGTGGTGAATTGAGGAAAGTCCACTGCACTGTGGAGGGTGGGATCGCGGCTGTCCATTTTCACAGGGGTTGACATTCAGTGGACAGGGGTGAGCTGCAGCAAAACTGGCAGCATGAACCCGCTGCACAGCCCTTTGTCTTGAATGAAGCCCTCAGTGAGGACTCCTGACCTATAGTGCGACTTTCTTGGAGATTTGGAAGGGAATTCATAATGAAGGCACTAGTTCTCTATCTCTTATTGTGACTATGCCACTTAGGTTAATTTTAGGTAAGTTGATTTCAAGTGCAACAGAAATTAGTTTCTGAATTTTTCTACATTATAGCTCCTTCAATAAGTCAGATAAATGAAGGTTTAAATTGACTGGATTTTAATCTTTTTATTTCACTTATCTTATGCTTCAACTGCATAAAAGCAAAATGACTAAGGTTCTTAAAACTTAGCTTAGTAATGGTAACTTAAAATATTGCTTAAAATTACAGAATTTATTTTTGGTCTCATCTCAAACCCAAAATCACATGAGTCTCTGACCCCTATTTTATAAATGTTAGTGTTTCTTAGATAAAAAATGAATAATCACAATTGTATTCTTGTTATTTTATAAATAAAGATGATGACATTTATTTTTTCATACACTTTGTCATCTTTCTATTGCAAACTAGAAAGGACTTATGAAGCAAAAAAAAGACTTGGATAATATAATTTTATTAGAGTAAAAATAAAATAATTTTGTGATATGGAAAACCATTGCCAATTCTGGTAACTTCATGCTCACTGGGTTTGAAGATTGTTTCGTGTGTCTAGTTGAGGGACAATATTGCAGTCATTAGAGGAAGGTTGCTACCTTGAATGTGATATAATAATGGTTGAAGTTAGAGAAAGAATTCATTATTTAATCTAAATAACTATTTCATTTATAATTCTAATATAACCACTAAATGAAATACAAGTCTCCATTTATCTGCACCATTACTGCTATGCTGGCAATTTATAAAAAATACAGTTATAAGTTGAACCTTGGATTCTGTACTGAAAATTGTTCTGTATAATGAATTGTAAGATTGCTGCTTCGAAGAAAAATACATGTTTGCCTTCCATAAAACTAGTAGTTCTTATTTCAACATAGCTAACAATAATAAAAAATCTAGTTCCTTTTTTTTAAACTCCTTGGTTTCCTCTCCTTTTTCCTTCACCATATATATATATATATATAATTGATTTCAAAGAAAAATGGAAGGGACAAAGAAATAGAAACATCAATGATGATAGAAAGAATCATTGATCGACTGCCTTGAGCCTACAACCTGGGCAAGTGTCCTGACTGGGAATCAAACGTGACCTCCTTGTTCATAGGTTGATGCTCATCCACTGAGCCACACGGGCTGGGCTCACCATAATATCTTATTTTATTAATGTCACCTGTATTTTAATATATACATGAATTTCATGATATTAGTATACCATTTTGAGTAAATTTTACAATGATCACAGCAACTTTTCCTATTTATTCCAAAAGATTGCTGTTCCTAACATTTCCTCAAAAAACTGTTATTGTGATTAATCTACTATATATTAAGAATGACAACTAAGTAGTGCTTAGGAATAGTGGGGAAGATAGTTAGACATAAAAACAATGTCATTAGGAATCACTACCTAACAGATATCAGGACAAAGTGGGCAGGAATGGTGAGTGCACTATCTGGAAATATTGCCTTGGGAAAAAGTGAAGCATGATAGTATAAAGAATTCATGAAGGAACACCTAGTTCATCAATTATAATTTGCTTATTGGAAATCTTCATCTCTAGACAGGAGAAAGTAGATGATTCATGTACTTTTCTTTATACTTTTGAAATCTATGTATTTTTAAATTTTATTTTATAGAGAGGAAAAGAGAGAGAGAGAGAGAGAGAGAGAGAGAGAGAGAGAGAGAGAGCAATTTGCTGTTCCACTTATATATGCGTTCATTGGTCGATTCTTGTATGTGCCCTGAGCGGGGATCAAACCACAACCTTGGTGTATCGGACAATGCTCTGAGCTGCTCAGCCAGGCCTCTTAGTATTTTTGAATCGCTAGTTTAATCAAATGTTGCTTTTGTAAAAAAAATATATATATATCAAAACCATTCTACTTTCGCCCTAACCAGTTTGGCTCGGTGGATAGAGCATTGGCCTGCGGACTGAAAGGTCCCAGGTTCGATTCTGGTCAAGGGCATGTACCTTGGTTGCGGGCAACATCCCCAGTAGGGGGTGTGCAGGAGGCAGCTGATCGATGTTTCTCTCTCATCAATGTTTCTAATCTCTATCCCTCTCCCTTCCTCTCTGTAAAAATTCAATAAAATATAAAAACAAACAAACAAACAAAAAAACCCATTCTACTTTCAATGAATGGTGATTTGTGACTATATCAGCAATGTTTTCAAAAAGATTTCTAAAGTTGGGAAATTTCATTGCAACACTTTAAGAAAGGCTCTTCTATCATAGAAGATTTGAGTAGTCTATGTTTCTTTTCCCTGCAAAATACTAGCAACAGAAAGAAGGAATTTCCTATGTGATCAGTGATGCGATTATTTCTTCATTCATTCCTGTATCTAGCATATGCTCATCAGTGCTCTACCAGGTGCCGGGTGTAATAGTTAATAAGACAATCACCTAGTCCTCAGCTAGTGCACAATATGGAAGAAAGGGCTTATGACAGAATAGATAAGGTATTAAATGATATAGCCACAATAAAATATAACATGCAAATATTAGTAGGTACTTTGTAGCTTGTTAATATATAGATACCAGAAATATAGGATATAATAGTCTCTTCAAACTCATTCACATATACAAGTCTACTCTAGGCAAAGCAAGTGTCAGAATTCTTTGAAGTGAGCAAGATACAATTAAATTTATTAAGAAATATAACTGTGCCCAGCTGGTGTGGCTCAGTGATTGAACATGGGCCTATGAACCAGGAGGTCATGGTTGGATTCCTAGTCAGGGCATATGCCCTGGTTCTGGATTCGATCCCTAGATGGGGGTGTGCAGGAGGCAGCCGATCAACGTTTTTCTCTCATCATTGATATTTCTATTTCTCTTTCCCTCTCCCTTCCTCTCTGAAATCAATACACACACACACACACACACACATGCACACACACACATACATTTTAAAGAAATATAAAAGTGATTATTAAGAAGCAAATAGGAAAAGTAGAATTCGACAGTAGCTTATTCAGGAAGGACACAGGAAACAAAAGGGGGTGATTAGCACCCAACACAAGTCCTGGGAGAGCTTTGCTAGGTTTGGAATCTCCTCTGACAAGGTCAAACCACCCTCCACCCTGGTTACTTGCACTTGCATGTCTTCCTGTCACTCTCCGTAAACACAGCATCCTAGTGATGTGCTGGGTCAGGGACGCTCCTTGGCAAGGTCGTGCTGTATCGCTGCGTTACAGCGCAGGACCTACCATGCTGCTGGAGCTAAATAAACATGCAGCGAAAGTGCCCAGTGCAGCTCCACATGTAGTGTGATCCCAGGAGCTTGATGAATCCACCACATGCCTACCTGCCTCGGCTCAGAATCTGACAGCACTCAGACAAGCAGAATTTCAGCATATCTTCCTACTGGAATTCCTTCAAGGAGAAAGCAGCGTATGAAAATCATATCATCAGCTGATCAAGCTTATCTATTAGAATCATTATTGACATTGAAATGATAGTTTATATGTCAAGCACTTCTGAATTAAGTTGGTGTGAAGCAGATTGTGAGAGACCAGTCATCTCTGCTTGCAAAGAATAAATCTTGTTTTCAATCTGTGAAGTCAAGAGCAGCTCCGGAAATGTTCTAGCAGAAGGATTGTCACTCTTCAGAGCCCTGACTCAGATATTAGCTTTATCATACCTTACGCTCTTTAGATCAATATCTATTTTGAGAACCCAAAGAAAGCTCTTAAAACTCTCCCTAGGAAAACAATAGCTTGCACAAATGGATGTATGTACATTTAAGTGTGTGTGTGTGTGTGTGTGTGTGTGTGTGTGTGTGTGTGTGTGTTTTATAAATTTTCTAATTGTAATATACTGCAAATTCTTGATGAAATATCTTAGAAAATGAGACTATTTTTAATTTGATCAATTTCCCTTCAAAATGCCACAGGCTTTAGAACACAATGTAAGTGTGAGGTTGGAAGATGTCTTGCATGTTAACAAACAGAACAAGCTGATGTGAATAAACAACAATGAACATTTTCCTCTGCAAACTCTCCTCTTGCCCCCAGCTTGTGGTTCTGTGTTATGGCAGCCTTAGCAAATTAAGATCACATCTTTCTTTTCCCTTAGAATAACATATTAAGGAAATGGTCAGTACAAATATTTATAAAGGGTCATTCTATACTGAATTTGACTGACCTCTTCAGAACCTTTATAAAACATCCTGTGCTTTCTTTTGATTGAATGGTTACTAATTGTAGAGAATGTCAAATTCCACTCCCCAAAGACAGTCAAGCTCCCCTCTGTCAGAAGAGCATGGTGGACCTTTCCTGCAATGTGGTGGGATCCTTTTCAATGGCTAGCATTCCCTCAGATGTAGTGGCCAGAAACACACTGAGAAATGGAAAAGGAGGTTTATTTGTCTGGAACCAAAGATAAATCTTTCTATGTGCAAGGAAAATGTAAAATATTACCATAGGAATTTACTAGACAAAGATTGCTAACCTTCTTTAAAGACTCAAACTACCTACCTCACTGTTTTCTTGTAGATTTATTCAGACAAAGGGGTGAAGAAGGATTTTCCTGGTGTGCAATTTTTCCTTAGATTTGCCACTTCATGTTGTTTTAAATCTGTCCTCTAACTTATTTATGAAGGTTTCTTGAATTATTTGTATAATTCCATTTGCCTACATTCTACTCATATTATTGCTAGGTTAGTCTACCTGAGTTCATTATTATTTGTGTTTAGAATAATCTTTTTTATTTCCCAGTTGTAGTCAAGAAGGCTACATCATTTCTTAATATCCATCAGTATCACATTTCTTTAAGTTTTTGTTTCAGTAACTGCTGAAGGGATTGAAAATAGTGATGAGTGTAGTCTTTTTCAACATTATTCATCACTTAAGAAAACATCTTCAACTACCAGACATTCTACTTCCTCTAGGTTCTCTTCAAATAGTTTTTTCCAAAGAGCACTTTCTAATTGTCCAGATGGGTTGAAAAGTCTATATTTAAAGTTTAAACCATGAATTTATTTAACAAATATTTACTGAATATCAATTTTTACATGAGGTACTGGGTCATGAAGTAGGGAGAAAGGAAAGCTGCCCCAAGCTCTGCCCTCAATAGCAAGACAACTGGAAGCCAGTACTTTAAAATATTGCATAGTTTTTTGATTGTGTGTCACACCAGTGAAATGTAGGAAATGACCTTCTTCAGTCATCTCTCTAATCTTTTTGTTATTAACATTATTAACTTTCATAAAGTAGACTTCTCTAGAGTTGTCTTGGTTTTCAAATAATTACAGCATAAATATTCTGGTTCCTCTATAGTTGCTAGTTGTAGAATCATAAGATATTTTTCACTTAAAAATGGGCAATATAACACCTGCCCTGTGGGATATGAATGTGTATACACATATGTACACACACAGTCTATATGTATATGTGTGTACATGTCTGTGCACATTAACACAGTATACAGCAACGTTCTAATAAATGTTTAGCAAATGAATTTCCAGGAAAAAGCTCTGATCTATACTGTTACTGATTTCCATGGAATAAGTAATCAACATGGCTGATTTCAAGTTATCAATATAACATCTCCCAGTTCACAAAAATCTCTGGAAACCTAACAGTTGGCTTTTGGAATCTAGTCCACATCTGCTTGAGGACACCACTTAGTGTGATCCAGTTACTTTGTATATCATTCATGACACACTAGGTGTTTGATAAATTGTTGTTTTTGATTCATGACTGAAATGTACATATTTAGGTAGAAGGGATACAGAAAAGTTATCTGCCTTGAATTTGTTAATGATAATATCAAATAGGAGATTCTTTCCTGGCTCTTCCCAACAATGACAGGGGTAGGATACAGAGCATTAAAAAAGAATTTTTTTTCAATAATTAAATGTAATATGAAAATGTTTTCAATCCCTGAAGTGTGCAAAGTTAACAGATAAATATTAAATAGTAGATATACTTATTTTTAAGTAGAATTCACAGCCAAGAAAATAAGAGTCTTAGTAAAGTGTTTGGTATATTTTTGGCTGGACTTTAGACTCTACCCTGTTCTAAAGTGCCATATGAAACAGGATATGGGACAAAGTCATTCAATAACATTGTCAACAGTCATACTGCCAAAAGAAGAGTGAATAATTTTTTGTTTAAGTGTGTAACAAATAGCAGTAATAGAGTTTTGTGTAAGAAATAGGCTGAAATAGAGGCAGAGTTTAATATAAACTGACAATTAAGAAAGAGAAAACTATCTATCTATCTATCTATCTATCTATCTATCTATCTATATATAAAAGCCCAGCATCCGAATAGCAGAATGACCAGAACGACTGGTCGACCAGTCACTATGATGCGCACTGACCACCAAGATGCAGACGCTCAATGCAGGAGCTACCCACTGGTGATCAGTGTGCTCCCACAGTGGGAGCGCCACTCCGCTGACTGGAATGAGCAGCGCTCCCACAGCAGGAGCAACTGCTCAGCGGGCGGGTCCACAGCCGCTCCACTGACCGGGATGAGTGACACTCCCACAGTGGGCCAATCCCCGCAGGCCATGCCCCCCACCAGTGCATGAATCTGTGCACTGGGCCTCTAGTATACAAAAAATAGAGAAATATGCTAACTAACTGGGACACCATAACGGGTTGACCAGACAGTAGGAGATTGCGCGTGCAGCCTCGGGGGTGGGGCGGCAGGGGCCTCCGCGTGCCTGTGCTGGGGGAGGGCCTGATCAGCAGCGGCCATGGCTGCTTCAAGGGCCAGAGAGGGAGTGGGCGACGCCGTGTGATTTCGAGTCACGCGCTGGGCTCCTAGTATCCTATAACCTAATTATTTCATTTCAGGACTTGTTTTTCCCTAAAATTACATGGAAAGTTTTTAATCTGAAAGAAGTAAACATACCCTATGGAGAAAATGGTATTATCTGTTTAAGATACACTTGTGTGTTTATAACTGTGGGGATCATAGGGATGAGATGGAGAGATTTCTGCCAAGAGGATCCAGTTTGGTTTCCAAGCTGTAAAATTTCTTGAGTTGCATTAGAAGCAGAGGTTAGCAATTTAAAGTTTTAACAGCTCTACTTCATACATAGAAACTAACACAGGGAGGCTGCCACATTGAGGAGACAAAGAAACATTTCCCAAATGAAATAACAGAACAAAATTCCAGAAAAAAATAAAAGCTAAACAAAATGGAGACAAGCAGTCTACTAGATACAGAGTTCAAAACACTGGTTATAAGGATGCTCAACAAACTTAGTGAGAACTTCAATAGCATAAAAAAAGGATGTGGAAACCATAAAAAAGAACCAGTCAGAAATTAAAGATGTACTAACTAAAATGAAGAATAATTTACAAGGAATCGATACTAGAGTTGATGAAGCCAAAAATCAAATCAGTGATTTGGAATATAAGGAAGCAAAAAACACCCAAACAGAACATCTAAAAGAAGAGAGAATCACGCAAAAATGAGGATAGTGTAAGGAGCTTCTGGGCCAACTTCAGGCATACCAACACTTGCATTATGGGCGTGCTGGAAGGAGAAGAGTTAGAGCGAGAAATTGAAAACCTATTTGAAAAAATAATGGCAGAAAACTTCCTTAACCTGGTGAAGGAAATAGACCTACAAGTCCAATAAATGCAGATTCTCAAACAAGATGAACCCCAAAAGGCCCACACTAAGACACATTATAATTAAAATGCAAAAGGTTAAAGACAAAGAGAGAATCATAAAGGCAGCAACAGGAAAGCAGTCAGTTACCTATGAAGGAGCTCCCATAAGATTGTCTGCTCATTTCTCAACAGAAACTTTATAGGCCAAAAGGAATTGGTAAGTAATATTCAAAGTGAGTAAAAGCCCGGACCTACAACCAAGATTGCTCTACATACAAAGCCATTATTTAGAATAGAAGGACAGATAAAGAGTTTCCAAGACAAGAAAAAGCTAAAGGAGTTCATCACTACCAAACCAATATTTCATGAAATTTTAAAGGGTCTTCTTGAAGAAGAAGAAAAAAAAAGGATAAAAAATATGAACAATAAAATGGCAATAAGTACATCTATCAACAACTGAATCTAAAAATGACAAAATAAATGAACAAATTTAACAGAAACAGACTCATAGATACAGAGAACATTTTGATGGTTACCAGATAAGAGGTTACCCCTGGGTTTGATTAATTTGTTAGACCATTTCACAGAACTCAGAGAAACATGTTATTCACTGACTTATTATAGAAGGATAATTCTCAGGAACTGCTAGATGAAAGAGATGTAGGCATGTGGGAAGGGCATGTCCTCTCCAGGCACACCACTCTCCCCTGATCTCCATGTGTCCTCCAGACCAGAAGTTCCCTGAACCTCCTTTTAGGTGTTTATGGGGGTTTCATTACACAGGCATGACTGGTTAGATCATTGGCCATTGGAGGTTGATTCAACCTCCAGCCCTTCTCCCCTCCTTGGATGTCAGGGGGGCTGGGACTGAACGTTTCAAACTTCTAGAGAGTTGGTTCATCTGGTGACCTGCCCATCCTTCAGGGACATTCCAAATGTCACCTTCTTAACATAATAAGACACCTGCATCACTCCCCTCACTTAAGAAATTCCATAGGTTTTAGGAGCTCTGTGCCAGAAATGGGGACAAAAATAAAATACACATTTCTTATTATAAACCACAATATCACAGCAGGTAAACAAAGCATCCGAATGTGAAGTCTAGTGAAGTGGGCACAGTTTAATTAGTTTTTAGATATTATACCCCACTGAGTATGTGTACTCAGGAAATGAAGAGGCTAAACCTCCTCATACTAGGAATTCCAGGTTACAGGTACAGATCATGGAAAGCTATGCACCGGTTTTACTTAAAGGCTCATGAACATAAGTTATTTTTTTATTTCATATATATTTATAATTACAGCTGACATTCAATATTATTCTGCATTAGTTTCAGATGTACAACATAGTGGTTAGAGAAATATGTTACAACCTTTGAATAAAGGGCTCTTTATGTCTTTGAAGATTAGAAATAAAACCACCTTTTTGTGTCACTGTAAGGAATGTTTTTTTTTCAAATGTATTGGCAGTAACTGTATTGTTCCCAGTAATTCGTTTCCTTGTTTGCTCTCAGTCTTCTGTTAAGTCTTTAATAGGATATGGCTGGGGCTCTGCAGAGAATAGCTCAGGCATCAAATGCTCAGGTGCAATTCCTGGCTCCCTATTACACTGTTTAATTTGAAAAAGTCACTTAGCCATTTTTCCACGTTCAGTTTTTGTATCTGAAAAATGGGGATTGTAACATTGCTCAGCAATCCTTTATTGAGATTCAATGGAAGTACATGAAAACCACTTGCGATAATGTCTGGCACATAATCAGAAATCTACTCCACAAATCTACAAAGTTTTGTTTGATACCTGCTGTAAACACAAAGATGAAAATGAAATGATGACTAGTCCCCAGAAAGACAGGTTTATGAGTTCTTGGGGAGCAAGATACATAGTATAAGCATGTAGCAATGTACTGGAGAGGGTGAGCTGGAGAAAAGTCCCAGTCACCCCTGAGACACTGAACAGAGGCCTAGGGAAAGCCTTCCTGAGGGCAGTCGGGCAGATGAGAGGTCTTCCTTGAAAAGTATCAAGAGTCACTGTGTCAAGAGGGGAAAGGACATGCTGGTTAAAGACCAGCTCAGGAAGTAAGTTTTGTTTTGAAATGGACCACTGAAACAACGCATTTGCTGATTGACCTAACTCATTTTTTAAATTTTCATAGGACATGCTTTGCTACACAGTTCCAAAAAAAACATGATTTTATAAATTTAAGTCTTAAGACTCTTGAACTTAGGGACTTGGGTACGTACATACACGACAGTACGTGTATGGCCAAGTTTTCATAAATCATGATGGCTTTTTATTATTTCTACCACATTTTTGTTAAGTATCTTTCTGTCAAATCAAATAGTACATAAGGACATATTTAAAAACAAGTTGAGTTGCTTTCCCATCTCCTCCCTCGAAATTTCTCTATCACAGTATTGGAGATGCATATTTTATGATGGATATTTGATGTATTTGTGTATGATTATAGAGTCATTTCCAAACACAGATACATAGATTATATTCATATAAATGCCTGCATTTTATACTATCTGCTGTATTTTTTATTACTATTATTAACTTGCTTTACAAAATGTGACTTGAAGGATATTAAAATATTGGGGAATTTCAATAAAAAAAGCCCAGTCTGTACTAACGATACTGTGATCATTACAAATGTAAATGCTCAATACATAGAGCATATGTTCGCTGAAAATTTTAAAATCATGCAACTTTGTGCTGCAAAGAAATATGGTAGGTTGATTTCTAAACATTTTTTTTTCATTATAAATTATAAGAAAAATTAGATGAAAATATGGAATATATATTCAGTAATCAAAAGAATGATTTTTTATTTTTAAAGATTGTTCACAAAATTTTTAATTGGATTGTGAGTATTAAATCTCTTTGGTATTTACATTTTGTGAATATTTTAAAAGTGTTTTCTTTAGATCAATATTTTCTTTACATTGTGAATTGCATCCTTTGCAATTTTAAAGTACATAATAACACTTCTAATTGTCAACATAAAAGTAGTGAACAGATACATGGTTTTAGAAACACTTGAGATGTGTGTTATCAAGGATGATTGAAGAAAATTGATGTTTACTGCTTGCAATCTGTTTCATGGGAATGTGGGAAGGAAGCTTGGGAACGCTTAATTTGACGTCTGTCAAATGTGTAGGGAAGTCACTAGAATGAGGCAAACTGGCTATGGGAGAAAGGAGACTTCTTCAAGTGCTAGCATTTGGACAATTAAAAAGTCTGAAGTTTCTATAGCTCAGCATGATTAGAATTTGAAATGCACATGAGTGAACAACTTTTCTTTTCTTTTTCCAGAGATATGTTTATGTAGACCAAGTCTTATTTGTTAGACCCTTGAGTATCTACATATAAAATGACTCACTGCATAAAGTAATTCTCATTAAAAATATTTAAAATATAAACTTACTAACCTCAGTTGAAAGTAAAGTTCTATTACAGGCTACTAATTAAAAATCATAACTTCATCCTCTGTTGATCACATGATCAGCCATACATCATTATTTCTCTCATTTAGTGAATATTATCCAGTGTTTGTCTATTTTAATTCTAGATAGAGAAAAGCCATTGTGTTGTAAGCCATGATGCTGTGCATAGTGCCAGTGGCTTCACGATAGAATGATAATAAAAATAAACTGTTCAAAAGGCAACCAAGTAACTATTTGAAGAGACAATCACATGATGTTAAATTAGGCACATATAATGTTGACAAATAGGCAACGATCAAAAAACATTTTTTTCTTCAGTTTTTGTTTGGAACAAAAGAGACTTTGCCCATTTGTTTGTTTGAGAAATATGCAATGTATCTATATTCTTTATTCTTTCATTCACTAGATAAATAATTCTATATTCTAAGTAGTTTAACATGAATTCTAGACATGCCATTTTCCTAAGCTTATTATTAATTGGATCTCATATATTTCCTATTGAAATGCCCACTGATAAATATGAGATTTTGCTTCAAAAATCCAGAGAGATATAGATAGTATGAATCCACTCTCACATGGATTCCAGATTTGGTTAGAAATGGAAAGATCAGCCTCATTAGGGCAGTGAGATTCGGGGAATAAGCAGGAAGCCAAGAGGGAGACAGCAGACAAGGTGAGAAGTCACTGCCGGCAGAAGTATTGTCAGTCAAGGGTCACCACGGTGAACACAGAGAAGCTCAGCAATCTAAACTCAGGCCAGAGCAAGGGCTGTTGCCGTGTGGGAGTTTGTTGTTTTGGTTATTATCCACTAGAGCCTCTTTTCTCATTGGGAGCCAAAATAGAAACAGACTCATCGTCCCAGAGAACAGACTGAGGTTGACGGAGGGGAGGGGGCTGGGAGACTGGGTGAAAGAGGTGAAGGGACTGAGAGGTACAGTTTAGAAGGTACAAAATAGTCCCAGGGATGCAAAGTACATCATAGGGAATAGAGTCGATAACGTTGTCGTAACTATGTGCAGTGCCAGGTGGAGACTTGAAACGCTGGGGGAAATGTTTGTAAAGTGCATGATTGTGAATCACTGCGCTGTACACCTGAAACTAATACAAAATAATATTTGAATGTTAACTGTAATTGGAAAATAAAAACAAATCTTAACATAAAAGTAAGAACATTACTGGTTCGGTTGTTCAGGCACAGGTCACAGTGCACGCAGGTCCTGGATGTGGAGAAGAGGGAAGAACGTAAAAGTCAAGGCGAAGGAATTACAGGCAGAAGGAGGTAAACAGTGGAGTGTGGAGGTAGCTCAAGGTGTATAAATGCACAAAACAAGTTCGGAGTCATGGTGTCAGCGTGCAAGTGTGTCCTGGGAACGGGCCTGGCGCTACACAGCATGGGGACATTTTCACCTACATTGTGTGGGCTCAATTCTGGGAACTCATTGCAGCTCTTTATTGGAGATGGAGCAGAGACAGACTCTAGAGCAGTGGTTCCCAATCTTTTTTTGGGCTATGCCCCACCTATGCATCTCTAAAATCCTGATGCCCCCCTGTGACATACAATTCTTGTTATTCAAAAAGTGCACTCCTATTCATGTAGAGGAAGCCTAAAAGGCCATTAACTTGTTCTAAACAAGCTTCCAAAGAACATGGCACCCATGAAATAGAAAAATAAAAGAACAAAAGGACAGTTGAAATACTGAGGAAGAAATCACTAAGAAATTTTTAAAAAATAATATGAAATGGTATGAAAAATAGCAAATAAAGTTTCAAAACATATAATAGAGAACTGAAATGCATAAATACATCACTATGTGTTCATATACTGTATATGAGCCCCTAGAACCATAAGAAATGCAAAAAAATCACTGTAAATAACTCACTCTCAAATTGCCTCCCTTAAATATCAAATTGCCCCCCTGTGGGGGTCTAGGGCTTTAAGCATTTTCATGTCCTGAGAAAAGTTTATCTTAGTCCCTTCTCCCAGTTACTCCACATGCAAAATCCTCTCTCTCGTTAAGTCACCTGCCCTATGCTCAAATCTGCCTTAGAGTTTCCCAGATACTTATTCATTATTTCCCAAGTCAGGTGAACTTTTCAAAACTGCTTTCAAAATAAAACAGGCCTGCTAGAGAACTATTTAAATCCATATGTAAAATGAGATTTAAATTATCTTGTTTCACAGAATACTCTCTTCATATATGGAGCATACAATAAGTCATTTTAAGTCCACACACAGGTAACATTTAACAAATCACCATTATCACCAAGAAAGAATATTTTTTAACTCTCTTGTCTATTCCATTAATGAGAGCATTTTTTATTTATCAATTATATTTTTATTGATATAAGAGAGGAAGGGAGAGGGAGAGAGATAGAAACATCAGTGATGAGAAAGAATCATTGATTGCTGCCTCCTGCACACCCCCTACTGGGGATCAAGCCTGCAACCTGGGCATGTGCCCTTGACTGGAATCGAATCTGGGACCCTTCAGTCCACAGGCCAATGCTGTATCCACTGAGCCAAACTGGCTAGGGCAATGAAAGCATTTTTATTCCAAAAATAAGCGAACCAGCTAGCTAATATAGAACAAGCAATATAATTACATTTCAACTGAATTTTTTATTATTAAAATAAGGTCTTATCAAACTAGTGACTCTGAGGTGAAAATTTTGTGTATTATATTATTGATCAACACGGCTTTCTTTTCTTTTCAATCCTTATTTTAACAAGTGCCACAAACTTATACATTTACCCCATTGCTGTACGCTATTATGACAATACCTTTCCTATGTGTATAAATGGAACACAGCAGATGTAACATTATTCAGGTTCATATTACAAATACTCTTCGACTTCTGCATGTTGGGAAGTTTCACTCAGCGATTCCTCCAGGAGGCAAAGGATTCTGCCCGCAGCTCACGGCACAGACCAGGAGTAATGAGCACCTCCGAAGCCGACCCCTGGCAATGTTCTCCGGTTTTCACAGCCCGCTGGGTTCGGCCCATTAGGTCCCATGCATCGTCTCATCTCATGCATTTCTCAGAAGATAGAGAGGAGGGAAAGAGGGGAAAAATGGGAAAAAAGGAGATGGATTTTCCAGTATAAAAAACAAATTGCTTCAGATAAGGACCGAATGCGTTGAAAAGCAGAACCCATAGCAAGTCTTTGAATCAGAGGCAGACCCCACAGGTTCTCTCAGACTCTGTGTTCTGACCTGGCTCTCCTGGACTCTGCCCTAAGCTGAGCTCATCCTGAAGCTGACAAAGGTTGGTGGTAGGCTAAGCCTTTTCTTTCTGTCTTTTATATTTTTTTCTTTTGTTTTGGTTCTGGATAGTTTTGGATATTTATATCTGTTTTCTGCTGGGAAAATCAATCTCACTATAAAAACAAATACACCACATGAAAATAATTTTAAGAATTATTAAACGCAATGGGACTTTCTGCATCAGTTCCTTATGAATGTTACTAAAGCCTGTAAGTGTCTCACCCTCATAATACATGTGATCACTATTGCTTAGGAGCTAAAGTGATCTATTCCGTCTTTTGCTTCCTGCGATCCTCTCTGCTTCCCTATGCTCACATTTCCTGTGCCTTTCCTTGGTCCCTTTGATCCACAAGGCCTTCCGGGAGTGGAGTGTACTAGGAGCCAATACAATTAGGCGATCGAGCTCCTAAGTAGCATAAATCAGAAAAAAGAACACGGTGGCATCCGTGGCGTTAGCCTCATGGCCTCCTCGCAGTTCCTGATTTTCTCACCGGCTTCCGCTTTCAGCAGAGGACACAGGACACTGACCGCAGGGTCAGCAAATAAGAGAGACCTTAGCTGCTAAGAGCAATGTCTTGTTTTCTCTCATGGACTTGAAGGCAGTCTGTTACCATAGTGCACAAGCTGGTGGTTTGGGATCACTTGTTCACCAGGAGTGTGAATGTTATTCAGCTTTAAACTTTGAGTATTGACTCTTATTTTTTAATTCCCTAAATACACTATATTAAGAATACATATTATAGCCATGACACAAAGTGGACAAATCCACAACACACATAGTGAAAGTGGATTCAAGAGTAGATTCCAACTCAGCTTTATAGAAAAAAGAGATGTGGAAAGTGGAAAAAAAAATATGAAAGTGTGAAAAATAAAACAATGAAAAATAATATGTTGGGCAATTTTTTTGGAAAGGAAACCATATAGTTGTGACATTATTATTTTTGAAAAAAGGAGAAAAATATAACCTCTTTTTTTAATGAAAATTGTCCAAAGCTGAAATATAAAAATGGCAATGTTTTTTTTAAAGTAGTAAATAGTGGAAAGATAGGAAAAGTTGATCCAAGAGCCATATAGGACAATATGAAAAGTGTAACATATGTTTGATTAGGGTCCCAGGAGCAGTAAAGAGAGAACAAGGCTCCCAAAGCATGTGAAGAGACAATAGATAAGAATTTGCTAAACTAAAGAAAGACAGTGAACGACAGATCCATGATGTGTGTGGAAGCCCAAGCGTCATAATTAAAGAGAAGAGCACAACTAAGTGCACAGATGGGGAAGACATCCTAGAGCAGTGGTTCTCAACCCTCCTAATGCCGCGACCCTTTAATACAGTTCCTCATGTTCTGACCCAACCATAAAATTATTTTCGTTGCTACTTCATAACTGTAATTTTGCTACTGTTATGAATCATAATGTAAATATCTGATATGCAGGATGTATTTAGGCGACCCCTGTGAAAGGGTCGTTCGACCCCCAAAGGGGTCGCGACCCACGGGTTGAGAACCGCTGTGGGAAGGCAGAGAAGGAAGAACATGTTCATTACATGTCTTATGAAATGAATTACGCACAAGGAAACCATTTCTCCAATTTAAATTCAGGCTATGTCTTCGTATCATTAGATTAACATAAAACAAGTGCAGGCATATCCGCCCTTTTTGCTACCAGCTGTAGTGAAGAAATACGTGGAGTTACCCAGGCCATCAAACACTATTTCTGTGGAAACTTCCCTCATGCTGGGAGAGCTGTACCAGCCCACAGAGGGCAAGTGTTGGGAATGTGCATGGGAGCCAGGCATACCTCCCTCCTGCCCATCACTGTTCCAACCTGGAAGTAGACCCTGCGCCGGGCTGACGGGTAACTGACTCCCGTCCGGCAGAAGCTGAGTGACCGTGGACCTCGCACCTTGCTGGTGGTGAGCTTCCAGACTCAAGGCAGAAGTTTAGCAAATTCTTATCTATTGTCTCTTTCCTGCAGTCACGGCTGTTCTGAATGCCTGTGTCGGTTATGAAATAAATCATTGGATTTTGCCACAATTGAACGCCAC
Source organism: Myotis lucifugus (assembly GCF_000147115.1). NCBI lineage: Eukaryota > Metazoa > Chordata > Mammalia > Chiroptera > Vespertilionidae > Myotis > Myotis lucifugus. Next base: position 1,174,000 of record NW_005871337.1, on the reverse strand, counting down.
TCATTCAGGAAATAATATGATGGCACATCAGAATCTTGATAAATATTTCTTCAACTATCAAATCAATGAATAAGATTGAGTCCTTATTATCTATGCAGAAAAAGTTACAGACCGGAGGGTTTGGTCACACACATCAGTAAAATACAGCTGAATCTTGAACAAATTGGGAGTTAGGCCACCGACACCCCCCCGCCCCCGGCAGTCGAGTATAAATTTTGATTTCCCCAACACTTGTCCCCCGGTATCCTCAGGGATTGGTTCCAGGACCTGCTTGGATACCCAAATTCGCCAATGCTCAAGTCCCAGATCAATGCAAGCAGTCAGCCCTCCTCACCTGCGGACTCCACCTGCAGATTAAAAAGCAAACGGGTATTGATCGAGAAAACCTCTGAGTGTCAGTGGACTGTTCACGGGTCCCCTGGATACTTCCTCAGTTTCTATTAACACTCGGGATTATTGCAACAGCCATCGAACTATTCACTCTGCACACACATTATTGTCCCTTCTGAGCAAGATCATAATAGCACTTCAAAATTAAGTTTTGGTTTATGACCTAAAAACTTACTATGTTAATCTGGTCTTTAATTTAATCAGGGCCACTGAAGTGTGGGAGGTACTTCTGAGTTACACGATATATGAAACCAAATACGCCATTTATTTCTACCTGTGCCAAGTGGCCATTCCTCTGAAATCTGGTTCATGCCTGCGCTGGGCCACACACCCATGATCTATCCATCCCAAAACAAGGACTCCAAACACTAAAGACTGAGTCTTCGCCTTGCCTAAGGGGACACCTCAATCTTGGAGCCTTTGTTGTGTTGTTTTGTGTAGAGCATTCTCTGTACTAACTTGTTGTGGTTATAAAACAATGAGCAAAGCAGCTTATTTTATTTAGTTTCTAATCCACACCTCTCTGTCCCAAGTTTGTCCTCCTCAAAATCCACTCTTTTAAAAAAAAATCTGAGAAGTGAAAAATATTTTTTTACATTTTTAATTGATTTTGAGGAGAGAGAGAAAGAGAGAGAGAGAGAGAGAGAGAGAGAAATCAATTTATTTTCCCACTTATTTATGCATTCATTAGCTGTTTCTTGTATGTGCCCTGGCTAGGGATCAAAGCCATAACCTTGGCATATCAGGACGATGCTCTAAACAACTGAGCTACCTGGCCAGGGCTGAAATTTTGTTCTTTTTCGTATGAGTCAAGCCCTGCCAACCTTCCTATTATTTCTTTCCCCCCTTTCTGTGTTCTAATGTCTTCTGACAAGGCTGCACATTGTTTGCTGGTCCATTAATTTCCAAGCGCTTCATGATGGAATAGACAGGAAGGTTCAAAGTTGTTCATGTTTGAATCCAGGCTTCCTGATTGATTAGCTGTGGAACGGGCAAGGGTTTTCACATCTTCCTGTGTATAAAATTGCTAGTGGCAATCAGACAGTTAGCATTTGGATAAATGAGAGAATGTTTACAAAAAAATGTGTGAAAATACAACACATAGAACTGCTAAATATCGCTGTATCTGAACCGGTAACTTTGTAAGGTAGTCAGTTCTGTGTCACTGTGAGAAGAGATTAGAGATGTAGAAGAAGGAAGTGACCACCCTAGTTAAGAAACTTGGGCCATGTGACCGCAAAGATAATCAAATCAAAGAATCTCGTCTACTCTGGGTAAATGTTCTAAATGAAAGTATTGCCTTTGGTTGAATAGAAAATTAATAATGTAGTTAGCTAGATAAGAATTATGAAGATAGTCATAGTTCAAGAAGTTTCCAGTTTAGTGGAATGGGTAGCATAGACATTAGTGTGTTTTACTAAATTGCCCTAATTACCCATGAATGCCAGGGGCAAATCCCCAGTGTTGTGCCTTATGGCAGGTCCAGAGCAAATACTTGCTGAGGGATTGATGTCCAAGGTAACCGGGATCACAGCTTTGCAGGGAACGTCGCTCTGGCTCTGAAGGTGACGCGCTGTTATTGTTCTTTCCTCTGGATTCGGAAACAGGAGGCCAGTGCTGCTTGCAGATAGGGCTCAGGCATTTTACACTCCAGTCAGTGTGAAGCACAATAAACTTTGTGAGAGAAAACAACCTGAAATAAATTGATACAAAACCAATTTCCCCAAAGAAAAGCTATCAACTTACTACACAGCAATATCTATCAAAACTCTAGGGCAAAGCTGTGTCCATTGTGAGTGGAGTTAGCTGTTTATTTACCTGACTGAAAGCTTGCAAGCTGATCGCTGGTCTCCATCCATTTGGTTCTTATCTGAGAATATGGAATTCCACTTTATTTTAAATTCTATTTATAAAAGTTACTATGCAAACATGCTTAAATTGGTGTTCTGCCCAAAAGAGGGGGTAAAAGACCATTTAAAAAACAAAATGTTGTCCTGGCCCCATAGCTCAGTTGGTTAGAGCATTGTCCCCATACGCCAACGTTGTAGGTTCCATCCCTGGTCAAAGCACATATAAGAAGCAACCAATGAATGTATAAGTAAGTGGAACAACAAATCGATGTCTCTCTCTAAAATCAATAAAAAAAGAGAAAAGGAAAGTGTAGTGAGTGCTTTGTATAATTCTGAGGTAAGATTTAAGTAAAAAGTGGAATTCTTCAGAACCTAAACATATGTTTTCCAGCTGCCATTTCTCAGTTCATTCAAACTGATGAAAAGAATGCGAACATTTCCCATTTGCATACATTATTAGACATTTGAATATCTAAACAGAACAAAATAAAATCTGAATATGGGATTTTGGATCCCTGCATTGGACTCACTGGGGTCTGAAATAGGCAATTACAGTCTTTGGAAGAACAGCTCCAAACAAACACTTGGAAACAAACTAAAAGGCAAATAAATGCGTCCAGGCTTTTCTAGGGGAAGAAGGAGCGGATTCCCGATTCGCGTGCAGAGCTCCCTGGTCACCACGCAGTGTGGATGCCACCCAGTACAGAGCTTGAGTTGCCCCTTTAATAAACCTTCTCAGCGGGAACATGCATGTTTTAGGAGGTCAAACAATAACACTCTGCAAATGACAGTGTGTAAAATATCTTCTGTTAAAAAAAATATTTACATCAGAAAAGCTGTCATTGTTTAAATAATTGGCTTTGACAATAAAAAAGAGCCGCATTAATTATAGTCTAGACTTCTTGACGATAAATCTAACATTTCCATTACTGTTAATGGGAATTTTATGTTTTAATTTTCATCACTTTGAAAGTATATTCTTATATTAAGGCCATGTTTTATTTCATTATGATCGTAAGTGTTATTTTTTGCTTGTAATATTATGAATCAAGAATATTTAGATTTAGGTAATACAACTCAAAGAAATTAGAAAATGTGTTTTCTTTGCTAACCTCAGAAAATAAAATATGAAACACTGACAAGATAATGCCTTTACCGACACACATGCACACACTTATAATTCACAGAAGTAAAACATTAGTTTCCATTTTATTGTTCAAACTGAGAGTAAGAGTTAGCACAGTTTAAACAGATAAATCAGCATATATAATCTATTTCTACATTTAAAAGCAAACTAATTATATACATATAGCATACACTGTAGGTATATACTATATATATTCACACACACAGCACATGTATATCCAACCCCTACTCTGTCCAATTTACAGATTGAATCAAATAAACCATTACACTATTTCTGCATCATCTACGCCCAGCCTGTTTTTGATAACTTTTCCTCTCCTGCATTTCACAGGACACTAGCAACATGGTTTCTTTCACACAGAGTTAGAAAGTCCTTGTTTGGACTGCTGCTGAGATGGTTGATGGAGGTGTGTTTCACTTTAGAAGAAAATAATTTCTCAGAAATGACGTGCTGTGCCCTGAGCTCTGAGTGGCAGGCACATAATGTTTTGCCAGGGTGTCTCTCAGTTGTCTGAAATGCATTGTCTCATTTTACTAACACACCCTGAGCTAGGTTTTCCATGGACTTGGGGCCTGTGTCTTTCTCACGCATCCTTCTATCTCTCCACCTCATGGGTACCAAGATTTTATTCATCTGTTCGCTCATTCAGCACATATTTGCATGCCTATGAACACCAGGTACATAGTTGAAGGAGAGAACAAGACACATGGCCACATCCCCATTATATTCTAGAGCAGTGGTTCTCAACCTTCTGGCCCTTTAAATACAGTTCCTCATGTTGTGCCCCAACCATAAAATTATTTTCGTTGCTACTTCATAACTGTAATGCTGCTACTGTGATGAATCGTAATGTAAATATCCGATATGCAGAATGGTCTTAGGGACCCCTGTGAAAGGGTCGTTCGACTGCCAAAGGGGTCGCGACCCACAGGTTGAGAACCGCTGTTCTAGAGGGTGCAAATAAACCAGCAATAATTCCTCTTGTATGGCAGCTGGGTGAGGATGACCTGATAGTGCACATGCCAAGGACCAGGAAACTCACGCAGAAGCAAGTTTCAAAACTCATGCAGGTCACAAAGGAAGAGTGTCAGGGACCATTGAGTCCAGGCATTAAAGGTTTCCATCAGATGCTTTTTTGATGGTGACATTGATTTCCACCCCCATCATTACTTTATTTGAGAGCTACTTATGCATTTAAAGTCAAGGTTTATTGGCATTTACTGTGAACTGATGGACAGTAATCCTGAAAGCTTTAGGATGGCAGCTTTCCTGGGCAGCCAAGGCCATGACAGACAGTCAGACAAAGGAGGATCCTAATAGTTCCCCTTGGTTTCAAATCATTTATTTGCCCTCTTGACTTGAAGCAAATTGGAGCAAATTGGCCCTGTTTTTGTAAAATGCCTGTTGAATCAGAGTGTTCCTGAGGTCTTTTCAACTATATAGAACCATATATCTAATTGCACTAACTGGTGAAAACCTTATATTTAGTAAGATCCAATTCTACCTCTTTTAGTGGATCTGGGAAAGACATAGTCTGCCTTAGAGGCATTTCTCCCCATCAATCACTAATACTTTATGGAGATATTGACTATTTTTATTGCTTGGACTCATTATTATCAAACTATAGTATTGACAACCACCTGAAATAATCTAAGCTTGCTTTGTTTTGTTAGTGCTGTGATTTGTTAGTGCTGTGATTTTTTGACATATTTCTCAATATTAGGCTTGTTTCTCAATATTAGGATTGTTTTTCACAACTCTCTTCTCTAATAACACTCCTATCTTTATAACTATCTTCTCATCTTTTGATTTTGACTTAGGATGATAAAGGGTGGCCTTATCTCTTGAATTCTACCTTTGCAAAAAGGATTAGATAAAATTCTGCCTTACAATCTATAGCCCTTCTCTGTGGAAAAGGATGGAAGAAATACCATGCATTTCCTCTGTGCTGCACAGGTTGATGAATTTCTACATCTCAGGAGACAGTACTTCAACTTATTAGAATCTGTCTTGGAGAGATATATATATATATATATATATATATATATATATATATATATATATATATATTTCTAATAAAGGTTTGTTGATTCTGTGGATATATTCATGCATGCGTAGACACTAGTGCACCATACATAGCAATTCATTTATTTGGCTCTTAAAACTTAAAAATAAAAAGAGAAGAAAAGAAATGCCACAACTGTAGGATTGTAGACTGGTGTTAATATTGTATAGAAGCTACATGAAAACCCTCATATTTATTTGTGTTTGTCTTTTACAAGTCACTCATTGCAAAGGCGATATTCTACAGTTTCTTACTTCCTACATTTGTGTGTCACTGAGCAGGTGCAATTTTAAATTGTGAGGCATGTCATATTGATTCTTTGCTTATTTTTCATAAAATAAACAGGGCTCTTGAAACACAAAACTGAATAGAGGCTCTAGAGCTTGTTGAAATACCTGCTTCTCATATGAGTAAGTCAAATTTGGAAAAGATGTGTGTGTGTGTGTGTGTGTGTGTGTGGGTGTGTGTGTATGATTGTGAAACACAGATGGATTTGAATATAGCTCAACTTTAGGTGTTTTTATATATGCACTCCCTATAGTTCCTATTGATGTTCATTACATGTGTATCTTTATAAATCCTGTATGCTTCAAGTTCCATCACATCAAAACTGTTAAGAAGAAAATTAAATTCATTTTATTTATAGGTCTGAAAGAGGCACAATAGCACCGTGATTTCAGAATCCATCATACTAGTGGTTCATAAAAATAAACAGAATTTCTGTACCTATGTGCTTCTGAGGGAGCTATTTAACTGCATATGACAATATGGGAGGGAAATAAAACTTCTTCCTGACCAACCACTGGTACAATATCACAGCATAATATTTCATAGCCTTTGCCTTTCTGTCGTTATGTCTGACTATAGGTTTTATTGACCATAAAACTCTTCCTAAGAGCCAGGCATATAACTCTTTGAACAATTCCTTTCATTTAATCATTTAAATAGACTGTGTGATTTAACCTCTTCTCAGAAATAGTCTTCTCAGAATAACAAGAAAGGTGAAGATTATTTCCTCTCAGCATCCACTTGTGATATTTATTTATTTATTTATTCATTCATTCATCCATTTATTTATTTATTTTGTTAACCCTCACCTGAGGATATTTTCCCGTTGGTTTTTAGGGAGAGTGGAAGAGAGGAGAGAAAGACAGGGAGAATCATCAATATGAGAGACATTGGTTGCCACCTGCATGAGCCCTGACCATGGCCCGGGCCTGGGAGGAGCCTGCAACCAAGGTACATGCCCTTGACAGAAATCAAACCTGGGAACCTTTGGTCTGCAGGCTGATGCTCTATCCACTGAGCCAAACCAGCTAAGGCATGATGCTAATTTATTTACATATAACTGAATAAAATAATTTTCATTTATTCATCTGTTTCTTAACATATCTTCTTAATATTACATTGGGTATACCATCAATTATGCATATTTAGCTTTCAAAGCATATTAAAGTATTTAATTTTTATGTATAAATATATAACTGGTAATCAATTGCCTATAATAATATATATGCAATTATAATAATTTCTCTATCATAACACATAGAAAACACACTTTCAATCTGAAAGAGACAAATAGTTACTTGTTCATTTGGGTACATTTATCAAACATTTCTATAAGTTTCTTTGTCCCGTGAATTAAAAGGAACACATTCGTTTTGACATGCTTTAAAAATCTAACCCTCTTTAATTCAAATATAATTGACAAATGCTCCCATCTTAAATATTAACATCATATTGTAAGGTTTCCTCTCTTATGGCAGGTTGTGGGACCAGCAACTTCTTCAAAAACAATGTACATAAGGTCAGCTAGAGTTTCAGATGGGTAAGAAGGAGGAACATGCTCATTAAATCTTTCTTCCTTTTTTTCATAAACTTATTCAGTTAGTTCCTTGGTAGATTAGATGAAACATCAGAAATGAAATTGGTCCACTCCTCTGCTGATGGGCACTTAGACTGTTTTCAAATCTTAGCTATTGTAAATTGCACTGTTATGAATGTAGGGGTGCATATATTATTTCTGATGAGTGTTTTCGGTTTCTTAATATATATTTCTAGAAGTGGGATCATTGGTCCAAATGGAAATTCTATTTTTAATTTTTTAAGAAAACTCCATACTGTTTTCCACAGTGGCTGCCAGTCTGCATCCCCCCTAACAGTGTACTAGGGTTCCCTTTTCTCCACTTCCTCACTAGCACTTGTAGTTTGTTGATTTGTTGATGATAGCCATTCTGACGGGTGTGAAGTGATATTTCATTGTCATTTTGACCTGCATCTCTTGGATTATTAGTGACTTTGAGCATTTTTTCATATGTCTCTTGGCTTTTTGTATGTCCACTTTGGAGAAGTATCTATTTAGGTCCTTTGCCCATTTTAATTGGATTGTTTGTCTTCCTTTTGTTAAGTTGTATGAGTTCCCTATATATTTAGGAGATTAACCCGTTATCAGATGTATCATTGATAAATATGTTCTCCCATGTAGTGGGCTTTCTTGTTATTTTCATGATGGTTTCTTTTGCAGTGCAAACTTTTTATTTTCATATAAAATAAAAACTTTATTTTCTCCTTATTTTCCATTGTCCTAGGACAGTGGTTGGCAACCTGCAGCTGGTGAGCCACATGCGGCTCTGTGGCCCCTTGAGTGTGGCTCTTCCACAAAATACCACGTGCGATGCGCACGTACAGTGCGATTGAAACTTCATGGCCCATGCGCAGAAGTTGCTATTTTGTGGAAGAGCCACACACAAGGGGCCAAAGAGCTGCATGTGGCTCGCGAGCCGCAGTTTGCTGACCACTGTCCTAGGAGATGTATCGGTAAACATATTGCTATAGGGGATGTCTGGTTTCCTCTAGAACAGCGGTTCTCAACCTGTGGGTCGCGACCCCTTTGGGAGTCGAACGACCCTTTCACAGGGGTCGCCTAAGACCATCAGAAAACACATATATAATTACATATTGTTTTTGTGATTAATCACTATGCTTTAATTATGTTCAATTTGTAACAATGAAAATACATACCGCATATCAGTTATTTACATTATGATTCATAACAGTAACAAAATTGCAGTTATGAAGTAGCAACGAAAATAATTTTATGGTTGGGGGTCATCACAACATGAGGAACTGTATTAAAGGGTCGCGGCATTAGGAAGGTTGAGAACCACTGTTCTAGAACTTTTATGGTTTCACGTCTTACATTTAAGTCTTTTATACATTTTGAGTTTATTCTTATGTATGGTGTAAGTTGGTGGTCTAGTTTTAATTTTTGCATCTACCTGTCCAATTTTCCCAACACTACTTATTAAAGAGACTGTCTCTGCTCCAATGTATGCTCTTTCCTCCTTTGTCAAATATTAATTGAGCATAGTGGCTTGGGTTGATTTCTGGGTTCTCTGTTCTGTTCTGTTGATCTATATGTCTGTTCTTGTACCAGTATCAGGCTTTTTTGATTATGGTGGCTTTGTAGTATAACTTGATATCTGGTATTGTGATTCCTCCAACTTTGTTCTTCTTTCTCAAGATTGCTGTAGCTATTTGGGGCCTTTTTTGGTCCCATAACATTTCTGGAGTGTTTGTTCTAGGTCTGTGAAAGATGCCATTGGTATTTTAACAGAGATTGCATTGAATCTTTAGATTGCTTTGGATAGTATGGACATTTTAATGAAACATTCATCAGAAAGAATGTATGCACTCCTATGTTCATACAGCACAATTTACAATAGCTAAGACTTGGAAACAGCCTAAGTGCCCATCAGCAGATGAGTGGATAGAAACTGTGGTACATCTATACAATGGAACACTATGTGGCACTAAAAAAAGAAGAACTCTTACCCTTTACAACAGCATGGATGGACCTGGAGATTATTAGGCTGAGCAAAATAAGCCAGTCAGAGAAAGATAAGTATCATGTGATCTCACTCATTTGTGGAATCTAATGAACAAAATAAACTGATGATCAAAAGTAGACCCAGAGTCATAGAAGCATGAACAGACTGTTGAACCTCATAGGGAAGGCAGAGGATGGTGGATGGGAAGAAATCAACCAATGAACTTGAGTGCGTATATGCATAACCCATAGACAGACACAATGGGGTGGTGAGGACTTGGGGGAGTGGGGTGGGGGGAGAGCTGGAAGAGGTTAATGGAGGGGGAAAGAAGAATCTAGGTAATACTTTCAACAATAATAAAAAACAACAAGGAGGGAATTACAAACAAAAAAAATGAAATTCAAATCAGTCTAGACATTTTCAAATCAGTCTAAATGATAAGGAACTGATCAAGGGGAATATTGACATTTCATTAATATAAAATTTGGGGATTATCTGTGGATATCATATAATCAGTGCAATTCTTGAATCATACTGACATGGGTTTTTATATTTTCAATATATAATGAGGTTGTCCAAATAATAAATCTATAACACCAATCCCAATAAAGTGAGAAGTGTAAGTAGCCTGCCATTTTTTCAAAATTCCTAAATAAATTGATCAATGGTAGAACGTACAAAACAAGTGAAGCCACTCCATGTATGCTGCTCTGATGCAGCCATGTCTACCCTCAGCTATGTCGTAAGATGATTCTAAATGAGCTATGTGGACACAACAACATACCAGGTAGAGACTGGGGAGGCTAACTTCCAACTACACTCAATTCCTTCCTGTCCACAATTCCCGGTTTTCTGCATTCTAACTACAGTGGGGCCTTGACTTACGAGTTTAATTCATTCTGCGATGGAGCTCATAACTCAAATTACTCATATGTCAAATCAAAAAGTGAACGAGTGAGACATGTGATGCTGGGCTGATGTGGCGTTCACTGTGACGTTCGCTGTGCCAACTAGCGGTGGGGTATCTGAAGCTGGCTTGTAACCCGAATTTTAGCTTGCAACTCAAAGCAAAAAATCAGCAGAGACGGCTCATATCTCGAAAAACTCGTTAGTCAGGACACTCGTAAGTCAAGGCCCCACTGTATATATTTTTCTCAGTCATCATTCCTATTCACCATTTAGGAAGCATAGTGTTACACATACATATTTATATTGCTACTACATCTAAAACAGATTTTTTTTCATGTCAATGATTATCTAAAATAAATTCTTGCAAAGTGAATAAAACATAAATGTAAAAGATGATGATGCATTGATTAAAATCAATTTTAAAAGAAAAAGTAAAAAATTTGGAACACATTTCAAATTAATTCTATTTCTCCAGGAATTAGTGTGCCATCTTCCCTTTCAGAAATAAACACCAGTTTACTTTTCTTGTTATATAAGTTATTTCCAAGCAATTTACTCATATTTAAAGTTATATTGATTTTGTTTCACTTCACTGAAATATGTTAACCCCTGGAGAATTTGTATTTTACATGAAGCATTGTAGGACTCCATTTGCCTTTAGGTTTTGAAGGGATGTGTGCCATTAAGAGCTTATTTTTCTTGATCACATGCCCTAATAATTGAAGAGTTTCTGCATTGGTTGCTAAGCACCAGCCTAAGAATATCTTTTGGTGATAATTGAGAGAAAAGTTCTGGGATAGATTGAGGAATATATCACATCCAACCAATACTATATAAGGGACAAGTGTATCCTAAACAATCCTCTTTAATTATCAATATGATATACCTTCCTTGAACTGAATAATAATGTTGCATCTTAAATGACAAGCAGGCATGTAGGAAATCCCCTGGTTATTCTGGAAACTATAGTATATTATCAAATTGGCCATGTTGTTTTTTCAGATAAATATTCAAAGCACTAACTATGTAGGAACATTAAATAAATGAGGCCAAGGGAAATATCTTACACACTGTGATCATTTGGGCATATTAGAAGAACACTTTTAAACTAGAAGAATGCCAAAACCGGTTTGGCTCAGTGGATAGAGCGTCAGCCTGCGGACTGAAGGGTCCCAGGTTCGATTCCGGTCAAGGGCATGTACCTGGGTTGCGGGCACATCCCCAGTAGGGAGTGTGCAGGAGGCAGCTGATTGATGTTTCTCTCCCATCGATGTTTCTAACTCTCTATCTCTCTCCCTTCCTCTCTGTAAAAAATCAATAAAATATATTAAAAAAATAAATAAACTAGAAGAAGAATTAAGGTAGAAGAGATAAATTAAAATCATTAAATGACTGAAGGACCTGACTTGATCTCACAGAGCACACAATGCTTAAGTGTAAATTAATTCAATATGTTTGCAGTGTTGCATTTCATATTGTACAAATAAACATTGGTCTCATACCTCATGAACTCATTTTTATTGCAATAACCCTCATAGAACATAGACAATATTATCTTTGCTTCCATGGATAATATAAAGTAAAAATTATTGCATTATACTCTTTATTATGAAACCTATATTACCTTGGTAGGTAAAAGCCATAATACTTAATACCCATCTCAATCTGGATTTTCTGGTACCCATTCATTACAAAATACTTGTAAACAATGCCCACTTTTTGTACCTCAAACTCTTATTTTTAGTCATTTTTTTTGTTTGATGACTTCTAGAAAAAACAGTGGTCTTTCAACTGTATTAGTATTATCTCCTTAAACTAGCAGAAATCATGTTAACCATATTATATTGCTTCAACTGGGTGAATAAAACAAATCATAAAGGTAATATAACATTACTTAATGAACTAAAAGGTATTTTCCCTAAAACAAATTACTTATAAATTTTAGAATGTCATGCTTTAGTTGAAGTTCTTTGAGTAACTACTTAAATTATTTAAATATTTATTCAATATATGTTACTATTTCAGAAATGAGTCTTTATACTAATGATTATATTAATACTAGTGGCCCGTTACATGAAGATTCACACAATAAGCCTTCCTTCCCCTGGCTGCCGGCACCAGTTTTCCTCCGGCACCCGGGACCCAGTCCTTTGGTCCAGCCGCAGCAGTGCTTCTCCGCTCCGGCTGCTCCCAGCCCCTCCTTTTTTTTCCCAGCTCCTCCAGTGGAGCCCAGGGCAGACTGGAAGCCTGGGTTGCCCTCGGTGACCCAGGCCCCCAGCCCCTCCTTGAGCAGAGCCCAGGGTGGACTGGAAGCCTGGGTTGTCCCCAGCGACCCAGGCCCCCAGCCACTCCTTAAGCAGAGTACAGGGGCAGCAGGAAGCTTGGCTTCCTCCATCACCATGGGAGCAACCCAAGCCTCCTGTTCGCTCCAGCTCCATGGCCGCCGCCATCTTCAGTCATCTTCAGTCTTTACTCCACGCCTGTGCATGCAAATTAACTGCCATCTTTCTTGGGTTAATTTGCATAGTCGCTCTGATTGGCTAGTGGGTGTCGTGGAGTGAGGGAGTGATGGTTAATTTGCATGTTTCTCTTTTATTAGTGTAGATGAAAGAAGCCTGAAGTCCTTGTAGGACCATCCAAAGTAACTGGATTGACAAAATATTTGGAGAACAATGATGGAATATAAATTTAATTTGGATATTAGTTTATGCTGGGATGAGTAAAGAAAGGAATTAATGAAATAAAAATTAATTGTGAGATTTTCATCTCTTAGAACTTCGAACTGACCATAGGACTCATCTGGATCTCCAGTTCTTAGGTTGAAAACATCTAATGGAGAATGATGCCTTTGGATTAGATCTTTAAAGACTATATTCATAGCAGGCCCCCCACTTCCTCACCTTCAAAAGGAAAGTACAGAGTTGACCCTTGCACAGGTCCCTTACATGTGGACATTTAATAAACACCTACTGCTTTCCACCATGGTTAGGAGTCTGTGGGTGTGGAGGGCCAGCTGTATGCACTGACCTACACTGTTTTAAATAGAGACTTGAGCATCTGTGGATTTGGGTACCCAAGAGGGTCCTGGAACCAACATCCTGTAGATACCGAGGGCCTACTAAGTTTTGGGGAGTTAATAGGTCTACACCGATTTTTGACTGCATGAGGGTCAGCACCACTAACCTTCGTGTTGTTCAAGGGTCTGCTGTACTCAGCTTTTGGTCAGTCAGTTCCTTTGACAAATACTTATCAATTGTGTAAAATGAAGAACTAAGTGACGAATTGGTTGTAACTACAAACACAGTATTATCACCATCCCTACCCTCAGAAAACCCTTTCCTTCCCAGAACAAAGCAGGGTGGTATGAGTAATCAATTTGCAAAGGAAACAGAGGTGTTTACATTGAGATTTTATTTTCCTTATTCACTCAAATAATCTTTCAAAAATAATATCCAAATGTGCACTTTTCCACCAATAATGGACACGCATGGAAACAGCTTACACATAAAAGTATTGAAATATTTGGGCCCTGAATCCATTGAGGTTTTTTCTCTAAATTTAGTAATTATTCATTGGAAAGCCAATTTGTTTTGAAGTGCTCTTAGGAAAAAACACACCCTATAATTTACTGTTAAAAAAGTTAATTGTTGTAATAATGTTTAACTAAAGATATTTTGCCTTTTTTTATCTACCATGCTGGAGCTTAAATTTTACCTCTATTCAAGGTATAGCAATAGAAAACAATTTCAACTCAACAAGTCACTTGCATTGTTCTATACATTGTTTACTCTAAAATGGATATCTATTAAAATATTCATCTTAGAGAAGCTGTTTAAGTACGAGAGGAATAGAACTAAGAGAGAAGAAAGCATTAAACACAGCAGTTCTTGTATTGAAGTCCATCTCTCCAAATACTGAAAAGGATATCGCCACATTTTCAGGTACCAGAAAGCTTAGTTCAACGTGTCTCCTGACTGCCCCTCCCACAGCAGACACTCACCCCAAAGAGCACTCTATCCATTGCCCTCTTTAAGTTGATCTATAAATCAACATTATGAGAAATGTCTTTAGCGTCTGCAGAAAAGCAGTGTCTGAGTCGTCAGCAGTGTTTTGAGGCTTCAGTTGACCTCAAACCTTTCTTATAAAGCACCCAAGGAAAGTAGTGTCTTCATTCAGCAGCTTCAGTGCAGAATTATTGATTCACTTAGAGGACTTTTTAAAAGAGCAACAAACTCCTCAGCTATTTTTGTTTTTCCAATCTACCCTATTTGGTGTTTGCTGATAGCTTAGGTTTTTATTAAAATTTAGAGATGTCTGTCCCTTTACCTTCTCAATAATTGGAATTTTGAAGGTGTGTTGTAAACATTACATAAAACTCTAGAAAGTTTTTTGTTAAAAAATAATCAATTTTATTGAAATTGAATTCTACAAACCAAATGCAAGAGCAATCGACCAGTTTAATGGGGTTGTTGGAAGCTTTCTTCTTTACCCCAAGATGCCCTGCTGCCTAGATTTTCAACCTGGCTTATTAAAGTCCAGAGAAACTGTTGTGCATTGTAATGTCATGTTCTGTTCTTTGCTTGGTCACATCAGAACAGGAAAGTCACATTTGGTCTGCTGTACTCAAAATAAGATTTTACATAGTCGATAATAGTAAAGAAACAATAAAAGACACCATTTTACTACTTCATGACTGGATCTACCCAGCACAAAGCAAGTAACAATTTTGGTAATTTCTTAAGCATTTAGCCAAACTAATTCATTATATTGGATAGTAGGCTTAATAAAGCTGTTTTGATTTTTGTCACAGATAAATTTCTTTTTAAAAATGTATTTTTTGCTTATTTTGGTTTATGTTAATTAGAACTGAGAATTTTTAGTAACTGATTTTTCATTTCTTAATGAAAATTTAACTTGCATTTTTTGCCTTAGGGCCAGAAAAAATATCTCAAAAATAATACCATTATGCAACCTCAAGAGAAGGTCAAGTATACTTTTAAGATTGTCTGATAAGGTGTACAGGATTCAACATCCTTTTGATATTGGATTTGATTTGATGAAATCTCATCAATATATTAGATTTATTATATTAAATTCATTATATATACAAAGTGATGGATTTAGTTGAATACATGTACATACATATCAATAAACATAACCAAATATTAGTAGTTGAAACTAAAATACAGACATAAATAGAGCACTGATCCCAATAAATAAAGGAAATGCAAAAAAAGTGCAAATTCTCAGCGATTTACCATGGGCCATTCAGAGTTATTTGATTACAATAAATACATTTTCAGATGTATTATCATGAATTTGTTATAAGATATGCTTAGATACAGAAAACTTCCTAGTGAAGTGTGCCAACCAGTCAGCACAAACTCTTGAGAATGATATTATTTCAGCTTCTTAAAGAATTCCAGAGAAACCTGAGTCTTTCTCATTGCTTTGCAAGTGCTTAAAACCCCTGGTAGGTCTGACTCTTGGTAAGATATCCTGTATATTCTGATCTAGAATTCAAACTTGTATCCACATATTCTTGAAATATAATCAGATGGTAGTGGGCTCTACTAATAAAGTAGTTTATAAACTTGAGTTCAATTATTGAAATTTAACCAGTATCTCACTTGTTAATGTCAATTCTTTAAAATGTGTTTATAATTCATATTTATCAAACATTCTATTTCGTCTTTATTTTCCTATATACACATTTACACACTCATCATACAGGGAAAGAAAATACATATTCACATAAAAAAATGACAAAGAGTAACTTACTTCCTATTGATCAATGATGAAAAAGAAGATAAAATACCCTGTTCCCACTACTTTTTTCATTATTTATGTTACTCTACTGTCTTCATGATTTTTCACTTAACTAAAATTGTCCATGTCTATGAAGAATCAGGTTTGTTACATTGGAAGGGAGTTCATGATCTTACGCTGATATTCACTATCAACATTTGAATAAGATTTAAATGTCAAATATCTTATATAATAAAAGGCTAATATGCAAATTGACCAAACAGCAGAACAACTAGTTGCTATGATGTGCACTGATCAGAGGGGGCAGATGCTCAAAGCCGGAGCTTGCCCCTGGTGGTCAGTGTGCTTGCACAGGAGGAGCGCCGTTCAGCCAGAAGCCCGGCTCACGGCTGGCGGGGAGCGGGCCTAAGTCATCAGTTGGACATCCCCCAAGGGCTTGTGGACTGCGAGAGGGTGCAGGCCGGGCTGAGGGACCCCCCAAGTGCACAAATTTCATGTACCGGGCCTCTAGTTTTTAATAATAATTGTCTTAGCAAGAATTTTGCCATAAAATAGAGTCCATGTGGCCCATCCATTGTGGTTCAGTGGTTGAGCATCAACCTATGAACCAGTAGGTCATGGTTTGATTCCCGGTCAGGGCACATGCCTGGGTTGCAGGCTGGATCGCCAGTGTGATGCATGCAGGAGGCAGCTGATCAATTATTATCTCTAATTATTGATGTTTTCATCTCTCTCTCCCTTCCTCTCTGAAATCAATAAAAAATATATTTAAAAAAATAGAGTTCATGTGATATTTTGACTGATCAAATGACCTTGATTGTTACTATTTAAATTTAAGACTTGCATTATAGAGGATAAGTTTACTCAGGAAAAAAAAAGAATTAAAAAGAATTAAAGAAGCTATCATATCATTTATAGATTTTTTTGACCAAGTAAACTTATTATGGGTGTTCCATATTTTGTATTAAAAAGTATAGTTCTTAGTTAATGTCTGACTCTTTCTGATTTAGAAATTTAGAAAAGCTCTATGTTCTAGAATTCCTCATTATATAGTGCAAATTCCATTATGTACCTAGATGATTCAAAAGTGCCATAAATTCCCTATAAAATTGGAAATTATTTCTACCCTAAACACTGACACATTTCATTTCATACGGAGGAGCATTTGTTTTATTTTATACTAAAGAGGTATCCAATAAATAATGAGACAAATTATTGTATCTGCATGCATTTCATAGGTTGTAGCTTATGTAGCATTAGGTATCAAAGTCTCCCTTTGCACTTGTCTGAGCTCAGTAAATGTTATGAAATTGGTAAGGTTTTCTGTGATGCTCCAAAACTCTCATCTCTGCATCTTTCTTCATTATAGCATATCCCTTCTTCCCAGTGATCTCTTGGTTTAAACCCATTTAATGAAATAAACACAAGTATTAGTAAACTCACTCATATAGAAGAGCATATATTTAATATTTACATTACAAAGTAAAACTACAGGAAAATGCAAAACACCACTATTTAATTCAAAGATGGCATACTCTTAGTAATGTATGTATTTTAATATAATTGGGCTGTTGAATGAGTATTGAAGATATGGCATTATTTTTAATATAGATGTGTCATTAAGAATTATAAGGCAAAGGCATACACCTTAGTGAAAGGGTAGTCTCATCTAAAGTGTGAGGTTATTACTTGTATCAATCACTCAGAGAGGAAATAAGTTCTTTTGTGTGTATACTAGAGGCCCATTGCACAAATTTGTGCATTGGTGGGGTTCTGAGGGGGGTGGGGTGAGGGGATGGGATGCAATTGGCCCTCCGGGCGGGTGGTGGGATGCCCTTGCTGGCATGGGATCCGGATCCGTCCCTCTGACTTTCACGCTGGTTGTCAGGAGCCACCTGGCGACCGCTTTAATATTGTTTCTTCCTTGTGGAGCATCTAGGGAGGGGAAGTGGCCCCAGTGCCCAAGGCTGACTTCCAGGAGGCTGGTGGTGTTATTGGGATCATGCCAGCGGTGCTGGTCCATTGCTGCCTGGACCGTTCTCTGATATTGGACCTGCAGGACTACTGAGGGAGGGAGTGGCTGCCACCGGGCTGGTGGGTCTCAGCTGAGTGGCACTCCCACTGTGGGAGCACACTGACCACCAGGGGGCACCTCCTGCATTGGGTATCCGTCCCCTGGTGGTTAGTGCACATCATAGTAACCAGTCATTCTGGTCATTCCATCACTTAGGCTTTTATATAAATAGATGATATTTATTCTTTATTCATTACATTGAATAAATCCCATATAATAAAAGCCTAATATGCAAATTGTCCCCTCTACCAGGAGTTTCACCAGGAGTTCGACCGCTCACTATGATGTGCGCTGTCCAGCAGTGGGCAGCACAGAACATGGTGGGAGTTGGCAATGCAGAGCTGGCAGTGGGCAGCAGTGGAGGCACTGCCGGGCCCAATGGGCCCCAACAGGTCCCGACGAGAGCAGATCTTCAGCGGGATGGTGGAGCAGATGAGTGGGTGGAGCCAGGTCAAGGCAGGTGCTAGTGGGGGCCCGATCACCCCAATGATTGCCCCACAGATGGCGACCAGCACCCGCAGGCCCTGACAACCCAATCTGGGCTGGGCCCCAGGCTGGGACAGGGAACTGGCGTGGGTGTTGGCAACCAATCTCCTGCGGCACCTGGGTGGGGGGCTGCAACCTCTCTGGCTACCAGGGGCAAGGGTAACAGGGACAGAGGTGCAGTGAGAATGTGTGGTGTCCGCTGAGTTCGCTCCCACTCCCCCTACTACCCTCCCCCGAGACGTCAAGACTTGTGTGCCAGGGAAGCCCTCCTGTGAGGAGCCTGCCCCGCACCCACATGGCCTCTTCTGGGTGAGCTGGGCTGCAGCTGGCAGGACCGCAGGGGCCGGTCAGGCTCCCCATGGGTTTGTGCAGGAGCCGGTCTGTGAGGCCGGCAGGGAGAGAGCTTGCAGCCTGCCCAGCTTCTGTGCGGCGCCACTGGGCGGCCCAGAGGCCCACTCTGCACCCCAGCCTGCGGCATCCGGCCATGCTCACAGCATTTCCACTTGGGGACTCAGGCACTGTGACTCAGGCAGAGGGAGGGTGCTGGGGCTTCAGGGCCCAGGTGCTGCCCAGGGCCCAGAGGTCAGCTGGGACCTGCCCTTCCACGCCAGATGCTTGCACTTTGATCGCTGGCCAGACCTAGGCACCACACCCATGCATGGATTTGTTGCACTGGGCCTCTGGTGTTGAATAAAAGTGGTGAGAGTGGGCATCTTTGTCTTGTTCCTGATCTTAGAGGAACTGTGCAAATTTTCACCATTGTGTTTGATGTTATTTACGGGTTTGTCACACATGGCCTTTATAATGCTATATTTTTGGTTTTCAATGTGGAGTATCACATTGATTAATTTGTAGATGTTGAACTATCCTTACATCCCTGGAATAAATTCCAGTTGGTCATGGTGTGTGATCCTTTCAATGTATTGTTGAATTGTTTGTTAATATTTTGTTGAAGATTTTTGCGTCTATGTTCATCAGTGGTATTGCCCTATAATTTTCTTTTTGTGTGGTATCTTTCTCTCATATTGGTTTCAAGGTAACACTGGCTTCATGAAATAAGTTTGGAAGCGTTCCCTCTCCTTCAATATTTCGGAATGGCTGGAGGGTAGGTATTGAATCTTTGAGTGTCTGGTAGAATTCACCAGTGAAGCCACCTGGTCCTGGACTTGTGTTTGTTGGGAGGTTTTTAGTACTGATTTATTCTCCTTATCATAATCAGTCCATTCAAGTCTTCATTTCTGCATAATTCAGTCTTAGAAAATTGTTTCTAGGACTTTTCCCATTTCTTCTAGGTTGTTTAATTTGTTGGTGTAGGATTGGTTATAGCAGTCTCTTAAGATCCTTTGTGTTTATGTGGTATCAATGTACCTTCTCCATCGTGAAATGGGTTGTTGAAAGAACTGAGCATAGTGGATACTAGATAAATAGATTAGAGAGACTGGGGTCTGTTGTCCTTTGACCTTGATTTTAAAGGGCCTAGGATTTGACTTAAGAGAGAGAAAAAGCCTGAAGCGAAAAGCAGAGGGAAATGCTTACTTAAAGATCTATATTTTGTAAAAAACAAAACAATAAAACATGCCTTTTAATTCTGATTACCCACTTTTGTGCTTCTCCGGGGGTATTTCCTTTTGCATTTGAGGTGTTTTGAAATAACCTAGCCTTGGCTTAGATTTACGGTGACAATTAAATAATGTGTGTGTTAGAATACCACAAAGAAAGTCACCCCTCTCTATCCTGAAGTCGCTATAGTAACGGGGGCAACGACGATGAGGAACTTCTCAGGGACAGAACCAGTGACTACAGCCCAGCAGCTGCTTCTGTCCAGAATATTGCTTTGTTGGTGGTCATCTTGAGAGATGTGCGCTTCGTTTCCATTAATACAATAGTGTAAGGTATTATTGATGACCACTGGTGGATCAATTGTGAGCGGGCTGATTTTCCCTTAGCCGCTCAACTCCATACATAGGCTTATTTTATTCTGACCATTGCTGCTACCAATTCCACGAACCCGCTGCTGCTGCCGCAGCTGCTTTTACTTTATTAATGTGGTGGCTCCTCGGAGCAACACGTCGTGATTACTAAGTGCCTTCAAACACTGACAGCTGTATCTGCATCGTACAGCTTAGCAACAGGCCCAAAGGAGGGCTGGGGGACCCAGGGGCCACAGTTCCCAACCCTTCTAAGGGGCTTCATACCTAAGGCTCGCACAGACCTCAGCACGGAGAGGAATAATCCACTCATTTAGTTCAGCCATGCTCATGACAGTCTCACTCCCTCAGGTCTGGGATT
This sequence comes from Myotis lucifugus, assembly GCF_000147115.1. Classification (NCBI taxonomy): domain Eukaryota; kingdom Metazoa; phylum Chordata; class Mammalia; order Chiroptera; family Vespertilionidae; genus Myotis; species Myotis lucifugus. The sequence goes on along the minus strand of NW_005871337.1, from coordinate 1,153,191 downwards.
GCTGGGGCCCGAAAGAATGAGAAAAGCTGGGTAGGTGGGTAGCTCTTTCTTGTCTACTCTCAGATGTCCTGGCTTAGGTTATAGCTTGTATCTTTCATAGCACCTGCCGAAGGCCATATGAATGACACCATGTCATTTAATATGCTGACGCTTTTACACTCGGTTTCCAAAGCTCAGCCTTGTAGGAAATCGTTTCAAGATAGAGCAGATAATTATTTTAAGAAACTGTTAACCAACGTGCAACATAGCTCACCTTCTTCTTTCTTGGGATGAACAAATACTTTGTCCCATGACCAAGCCAATTTCCTATTTCCAGATGCAAGTTCCTATATTAATTAGAATTCTGTTGCAAACAGCAACAATCTCACCTCAATTAGTCGAAGTGGAAGACAGGACTGGGGGCCCATGAAATCAATGTTGCTGGGAGCAAATGTTCTAGGCATGTGGCATCGTAGATATGCTTTGTCTCCGGCTTAACTCTGCGTTTTGATACACGCTGGCTTCAGCCCTCCTGTAGCTGACTGCTTAGCTCCGTGTACACATTGGGAAGACAGCTGTCAATAGCTCCTGATCACATATCCAGCCGGGCTCTGGCCAACCTGGCACATGTCTAGTCTGCAATAGCCCTAAAGATTAGGCAGTTGGTGTTATGAGTAGTCCAGGTTAGGTTACCTACCCATCATTCTTTCCAAGCAGGGAAAGCTCTTGGTAAAAATCATAGACTTGGAAAGAAAGTGGAGCTGTTTAATAATAACAGGAGGGTGGGTTCAAGGGACAGACAAAAATCATAGACTTGGGAAGAAAGTGGAGCTGTTTAATAATAACAGGAGGGTGGGTTCAAGGGACAGACAAAAATAGTCTCGTCTGATACCAACATATTAAAATGCAAGCTGTCACTCAAATACGCCATATCTGTTGGTAATTAGTAATGTTTCTCTGTATCTTCAGAGTGGGGCATGGCCATAACCGTTAATGCAATGCTGGTTTTACCGGACTTGCATGTCACTATTTTGGGGACATTTGCTTCAACTTGCAAGTATTACTAAAGTTGGCAACACAAATTATGGTGGAAAATAAAGTGGGATGGGATAAAGATCATCATCAAAATTTTTTATTTTTCACTCCCACAGTGTGATTTCACATGCTAGTTTCTTTAAATTTAAATTTGGGGTGAGAGATATTGACTGAACAAAACGCCTATTTTTTTCTAGATCCTCCCCAAAATTCAACTCCTGACACTCATTGAGTGCAAGAGGAGTCCCCTTTCCCCCAGGGAAGCTGATTTTAGAATTACACACCTGACTAGGAGAGTATGTTTTTTAGACTAAATTAAAGAAATGTTCTTGTTTGCCACTGAAACTCTCGCGCCTGTCATTGATCTCACACAGGAACAAAGGGTCAAGGGTCACATGATTTGCTTTTGATCTATGCCAGCCAGCATCAAAACACAATTGGCCTTTCAAACACTTTTATTCTCTTTGTCCTTTTCCTTGCTTATGAAATTCGTGGCAGTGACCAATTGTGCAGTTACTCTGATCTTGAGCGAATTTGAAACTGGCCTTCAAGCTTTGTGAGGACTGGTTTGTTTCTGGTTCCTGCTGTGGTGGGAAAGCTGAGAGTCTGTTGTGTTCAGCAGGGCTCCTTTTGGTGGGCCCTGTGTTCCAATCCTGGGTCCCCAAACCTGTGAGACTGGCTGAAACTCCGCCTAGCCTGGGGCCTCCCAGCTGCCACTTCCTGCTCTTATTTTCTGTTGCTTGTGTGCACTGGACATGGTAAGAGAAAAAATAGGTCAGATTAGGTTTTGGAATTTGCATTTTTTCCTTGATCTTGATTCCTCAAGTTTGGTGGCCACTGTACCTCTCTGAGACAAAACAGACTCATTTCAACATGTTTCGTCCAATTTTCCTAGACCCAACCACAGAGAGAGGAAATTTGCTTTGGGCTAGTCAGCCATCGCCAGAGGTTGCCTACACTGGTATTTTAAAGGAAACTAAAATGTAACAACAATAATATAGATGAGAATATATTATTCAGAAAGTATATCTAGTTAGTGACTAAGAAGAGAAGAAAATATTTCTCAAAATGAAGGAAAATGAAGTTGTATAGTGAGACAGGCTTATAATTTAATCTGTAACCTATTTTTAAAATATTAAACTTTAAAAATCATGTTATACTCAACATATGAACTTTCTCTGCTTAGGAGGACTGAAACTGTTTTGGACATCGCATCATTAACGCCCAGTGAACCCTTCCCCTGATATGTCAGAGTAGTACCTATTGACGAAATAGTTAACTACTGTTCTTATATACATGCTGCTTTTCTGGCTACCTTGAGGACAGAACAATATAATTTGGAAAGACAAAACAAAAGCAAACAAAAACTAATATTTGTATATATTAGTAGTCCTGGGGAAATTACTCTGGCCTGAGGGAATGTGGCAGAATAAAAAGAGGAAAGCTGAGAACAGTGTGGTTTTTGAGTAACCATCCCTCTCCAACACGCTCAGGAGCCAGTCCAGTGTGGAGGAAGGGCAGGCTGTGAGTGAGTGCAGGAGGCAGGGGCGGGGAATGCTCGGGTAGGTTTACTGGCTAATTTTCAGGAGCACATAAATGAAATCATGTCATGGCCCCTAACACAGGGATTTACTTTTGAGTAAAAGGTGATTCTACTTTGGAACTTATGAACAGACATGCATTTATATTTTTGAGTAATTACTCATCATTCATTGTGCCAGGCACTCTAGACGCAATCTCTCTGCCAGTCCTCAGGAGCCATTGATGTAGGTAGAGTATCAGTTCTGTCTTACGGAACAGAAAACCGAGACATAGAATATATCAGTATGTTTTCTGGGTTTACAGAGGTGGTCAGGTTTGGACATAAACCAAGGTCAGAATATGACCTTCCCAATCTATTAAACCCGTGCTGCTCAAGCTATCTTATTTTGTTTTTAAAATCAAACTACTCCATAAAATAAAAAACCCCCAATAAGTTCCTTATCAACTTTACAGCCTGATTTCTATTACTGCCCAGAGCTTTACTTCTATTTCAACAAATAACGCTGGTTGACAAAAATGAAAGAGCAACTTACTGCGCTAAACCTGAATGCTGTGTGAGCAAAGTTCACAGAGGGCCATAGCTCTGGCTCTTCCATTGGAGTGAGTTTGATTTATTCAAATCCTGTTACAATTGTTTCAAAAACTAAATGAAAATGGAATCATGTATTATCATATAGAAGGATTAAGCCCTAAATTGGATTTCTGAGTTTAATATGAAAAATTAAGCTAACTTCCAAAATGGCTTAAAATTGAACTCTATCTCCTGGTATGGGACGAGAGCTTTAAGAGCTTTAGAGGGAGAGTGAGCCATATAAAGCAATCCTTTAAAGTGGCGCAGTAATACACAGGACTACTTTCTCTGCAAACAAGGCTGGGTCCTCTATTTTGCCCTCAAACCTGGCATTGATATGAGCATTGTGTAATGTAATATATATATGCCTAAGCAGCCCGCCGGCTGGTCAGAAGCTATGATGCACAATGACCACCAGGGGGCAGATGCTCAATGCACGAGCTGCCCAGTGACAGCAACTTTGCAGAGTGCCCTCTGGCACTCCGGGAACCCTGGGGGATGTCGGACTGCTGGTTTTGGCTGACTGGTGCACGAATCTGTGCACTGGACCTCTAGTCTTTCAATAAAATTCCTTTTGATATGTGTTAATTCCTCGTAGATTAAATACAGAATTCTAGGGTAAATGCTAAAACTATGCATGCACACCTATCAGCATAATGTGAATAACTTACTTTCCTAAGTTGGAAAGATAATAATAATAAAGCTGTTTTTTTAATATACTTAAATTTTTAAATGTAGTTAGGATTTTCACCTAATAAGGAATGTAGGAAACACAGGTATTCCTTGAAGGGTAACAGCTGGACGGTTTGGCTTGCCTCACGGTTAGAGGAGCCTGCCTAAAGACAGTTTGTCACTCAGTTAACTATGCTACCTGGCAAAACTGAGGCTTAGGAAATATTCACAGGCAGAAGGGTTAGGTTGCAACTATAAAGTATGGTAACATCTCAGTGGTTCCCTTTGGGGCCTATTCCTCAGCCCCGCCCCATGTTCATGAAGTCATTTTGATCATCCCAAATGTGAGAGGGTTGGTTGCTACTGGCCTGTAGAGGGTAAAGCCCAGGATGCTGCTGAACATCCTGCAGTGCACAGAACAGCCCCTCACAACCAAGACCTGCCGCGTGCACCAACCAAGGATTTGCCTCCAGGGTTTGTCCTGGGGTGTATTTGTGGATTCTGACTTTTGACGCTGGTTCCAAAATGGGCATGATACAGTTGGATGGACTCAACATCTCTGTACCTTAGAATATAAGTTAAGTACTTTTAACTTTAGCAGGAAATTGAAAGTAGCACCCTTTCTCCATGCATGTTTGCACTAGAAAAGTAAAAACTTTCTAATTTATACAGTATTTCTATTTATGTTATAACTAAAATGGAATTTGTATAAATTAAGCCAGTCAGTTCCTAGATTCAAATGTTTCAGACACATGCAATATAATGTCAATGTCTGTGATTAAGAATCACCTGGGATGCTTTGAAAAAATGTAGGTATCTAAGCTCTACACTAGAGATTCCTTTATTTATTATGTGTAATAAGGGTCAAGGAGTCTGTATTTTATTTATTGATTTTTAGAGAAAGAGAGAGAAAGAGAGAGAGGGAAAGAGAGCGAGATATCAATGTGTTGTTCCGCTTAGTTATGCATTCATTGGTTACTTATTTTTTTAAAGATGTTTTTATTAATTTTAGAGAGAGAGGAAGGGAGAAGGATAGAGAGGTAGAAACATTGATGAGAAAGAAACATCATCAGATCAGCTGCCTCCTGCATGCCCCCTACTGCGGATGGAACCTGCAACCCAGGCATGTGCCCTGACCATGAATTGAACCAGTGACTTCTTGATTCTTGGGTTGATGTTCAACCACTGAGCCACACCAGCCAAACATTGGTTGGTTTTTTTATGTTCCCTGACCGAGGATGAAACCTGAGACCTTGACATATCTGGACAATGCTCTGAACAACTGAGCTACCCAGCCAAGGCCAAGGAGTCTGTATTTTAATAGGAACAGCACATTATTCTGACGTAGCTTGTGGATTGGAGCACTATTTTGGGAAATTGGAATCGAATCTCTGGTTGCATATTAAGTAGAAATTTGTAAGTTTGTACCTGAATATCTGTGATATAAAAATTCAATATTAAATGAATGTGTGGCTTAGGACTTCAAAAGTAAAAATAAAACATGTTAACAGGAATTCTATAGCTTTATATCATTATATATTCAAATACTGTCACAAGTATTTCAAAACTTAGCCTCATAGTTGACTACAATGCTGCTTCAAATTATTTTTGAATGAATGAATAAATGAATCCATGGTAGATACATGCAATCGAGTATTATGTTGGTGTGTATTTCTTTACACTCACAGACTGCAATGACCTAATAATAGGAGGGTAGATTTCTGGCAAACACGTGATAGAAGGGCAATCAGAAAGGAAATAAATGTAAAATGCAAATACATCTGATCATACAGCTATAGTTTTAATCACTGTGTATTTTCTAGTTAAGTTAAAATTATTTGACAAAGCCTGGTTTGAACTGCTGATGTTATTTACAGAGGCTCAGAGAGTGCACTACTGCCTGCTGCAAGAAAGGCAAAGAAGACACAACCAACATCACGGTGCCAGGTCCTGTTTCCAGAATCTTCAGAAAGGACTGAAAGAGAAAGGTGACGCTGAAAATGTACTAGGATATATTCTTCATATTTTTCACATTCTTTGTCTAGCTCCATACTCACTACTGGTTAAGATGGATCTTGCCATGGATTGTGTCCAAGGTCTAAGTCATGCCAAGAGACATCCTTAATATGAGCAAGGCAAATTTCGCTTTCTAAGTAATCTGCCATACCGAATGCAAAGATTCAAGGACAACGAGAGTTTAGAATAGCAAGAAGGGGGAGGGGGGCGGGCAAATATGGGAAAGAGGCTTGCAATAATGGGGCACTGTCAGCAGTAAATAAATATTTGTAACATCCTTTGAACTCCAAGTGCATTCGAAATCAGAAACAGGTAACACAGGTCTATTTCTAATGATGAACTGAGCGTACAGGCTTTGTTCCATTTATAAGACCACAATGGGAACTAAAGGGGCATATGTATTTGACATTGAAAACACACTTATGGGGGATGGGGGTGAAGGAGGTCCTAATATATGGACACAGGAAACGATCTGACTTTGAGTGGTGGCCCACAGTGTAATATTTAGATCTTGTAACATAGAAACCCATACGATCATATTAACCAATGTCATGCCAATAAATTTAATAAACACACACACATAGGTAGTCACGCACCCAAATCCTTGCCATTGAAGTGGATGACTGTATGTCAGCACATGACTGTCTCTATGCATGTGGCTGCATATTAATTGACATGCCTTTCGTGGTTAGATGGGTTCTCTTTGCTCTATTCCTTGTGTCTGTTAAGGCTCAGTTATTGCCTGACCAGCCGAATATGATGGGCACAACATTGTGCCACTGTAGGAATAGGCTCTAAGATATTCATACCTTCTACTTCCTGTCCCTTAAAACATTTTATTTTGGAACCATAAGCCAAGATGTAACAAAAAGGACCCATCTCCGGCAACCTACATGTTGAAGCAGCCTGGTGGAGCTCGGCCTCCTGCTCACCTCCACACACATACCAGGTCTAGTTCCCAGCCTTATGTTCACCTCCATACACAGCACTAGATCTACATCGCAGCCTCCTGCTCACCTCCACACACACACCAGGACTAGATCCCAGCTTTCTGCTCACCTCCATACACAGCACCAAGTCTAGATTCTAGCCTTATGCTCACCTCCATACACAGAACCAGGACTAGATCCCAGCCTCCTGCTCACCTCCACACACACACCAGGACTTTCACCCCCACACACAGCACCAGGAATAGATCCCAGCCTCCTGCTCACCTAAATACACAGCACCAGGTCTAGATCCTAGCCTTATGCTCATCTCCACACACACACCAGGTCCAGATCACAGCCTCCTACTCACCTCCACACACACACACCAGGTCTAGATCCCAGCCTCCTGCTCACCTCCATACACAGCACCAGGAATAGATCCCAGCTTCCTGCTCACCTCCACACACAGCACTAGATCTACATCGCAGCCTCCTGCTCACCTCCACACACACACCAGGACTAGATCCCAGCCTCCTCACCTCCACACACAGCACCAGATATAGATTTAGCCCACCCTCCAGTTGAAGACCAACAAAGCAAATCAGTGGACACAGCCTGGAGCTGAAGAATGATCTTTGCCCCAAATTGTGAGATTATAATACTTTTTTAGCTTTCATATTTTGGAGCAATTTGTTACAGAACGAGATAACTGGAACAGTAGCATTTCTTTTATTATCTGTTCTAAATATATTACCTTGTCAGTTATGACCATACAGCACTGCCATTAATTTTCTACATAACATTTGTTAATTTGTAACAGTATGTTTATTTTAGGTATCTCTTTGCTTCTGCAGAATATAAACTTAATAAAAGCTAAGGCTCCATATGATATGTTATTTGTGTGTGCCAGCCTCTCTCACAGGCACTTAAAATGTTTAGCACAGCCCTGGCCGGTAGCTCAGTTGCTTAGAGCATCATCCGGATGTGTCAAGGTTTAAGGTTTGATCCCAGTCAGGGCACATACAACAATCAAACAATGAGTGCATAAATGGGCAGAACAGACATTGACCTCTCTCTCTCCTTTCCTCTCTCTTTCAAATCTGTAAATAAAAAATTAAAACAATGAAATATTGTTCACAATGTTGAAATGACCACATGATATCCTATTCCACCATGTAGTTATTTAGCTAAATATTCTAAAAATTAACTAAGGGAGGGTCTCTGCCCCCAGAGGTCCACCAGCAGCTTGTGTGCACCGTGTCCTCTTTGTCCACAGCCTCAGCCACGGGAAAGAAAAGCATCACCAAGCACGTGGCTGGCTGATGGGCCCGGCACTGCCCAGGCTGCTCAGGCCACTGGCCACACTGCAGCGTTGGTGGACCAGGCAGAGGATATCCGGGCTAAATCCCAAGAGGGAATTGAGAAAAGCCTCCAGAAACTGGCCAAGAAGAAGTTTGCAGAAAACCCCAAGGCAGGCAATGGGCTGGTGAAGACCCCCGAGCGGCATGTGGGCCTAGGCGGTCGCAGCCTGTGCCGTACACAGCACGGACCTGGCGGTGGGGCACCGTGAGGACCTGAAGGTGAAGAGCGCATGACAGTTGCCAGCAGCACCTCGTCTTCGCAGGTCAGGAGCAGAGCCAGTGCCCCCACCAGACAGGACGCTTCGCGGGGCTCCCCTTCCTCAGCCCGGCGCCCATGACGAAGCCTGGGGAAGGCATCCAAGCACCATGGCCGGAAGACCTCTGGATCCCCGCCAGACCTCGGCAACCCCGGGAAAGCGCCCTGTTACCCGCAAGGCCCTGCTGGGTTCACTGTGACCCGCCTGCTGGCGCCGAAGGCGGGGAGGCAGCCCGGCTGCACCAAGGAGGTGAGGCGTCCAAGGAGGACATCGCCATCCCGGTGGAGCCGGGGGCGGGGACCCCGTGGCCCGTTTGAGCTTCTCCATTACGTCGGGCTGGACACGAAGTTCATCGTGGACGGCGGCATGAGATGGACACACAGAGCCCCGGATTCAGCCCGCCGGTCCGTGAACAAGATGGTAGCAGAGGAGGAGCGCGGCTAGAAGGCTGGGGAAGGGTTTTACAAATAAATGCTGTGCAGGTGCTCAGCTGGGACGGCCCTGAGCTCCCCCAGCAGCCGCCCAGGTCCCGCGGCCCCAAGGCCCAAGCTCTGGGTCGGACCTGCCCACGCAGCACAGTCATGGGATGTGCAAATCCAGTGTAATGCAGCTGAATACTTATTTACACGCAGCGGAGTTCTCTGCTGAGAACGAATTCCCTTTCTTAGTCTGTTCATTGCTGTGTGTTTTCTGAAAAGGTTTACACCCTTGGTGCCTGGGAACTAACATTTCTTTGAACCTGTTCACAGAGCATTGCCTGTGGAGGGGAAAGCACTTGCTCAGAGCCCTTGCGGGGTCATCGCGGCCACCAGCGAGGGTCACGGACAAGGGCGTTGGCGCCACGGCGATGTGTCTGTGAAGCGCTGTAGGGAGATCATTGCCTCTTCTAGCCTCACCCACATCCTGGGCCCACACAGTGTCCCGTCTCTCTCCCACCACCAGCTGCTGTGCTGGCGGGAAGGTTTCCATTGCTTGGCTTGCAGAAAGAGGCTTCATTTACATATGAAATCTGGATGAGTATGGTCTCTCTAGCTCTCTCTCTTTCTTTTCATGAGAAATCATTACTGCAAACTGCCTATAAACTGACTCTAATAAAATACAATCTTTTAATCTATGAAAAAAATAACTAATGGAGAACCTATTAAAATATGTTTACAAAAACACCAAGATAGGTCAGCTGAAAATGGACATCCTGGGCATTCCACCTTATTCGCCTAATTTCTTAGGCCCAGACTGGGGCTTAGGAAGAAGGTAAGAGATGTGAAAGGCTATATGACATTAAATAGTATTTTAAGAAGCAGTTCTAATTATGACAACAATGAATGCCTAAGCCAATGTAATATAAGTTTTTTAAAGAAACTTTTATGTATAGCTGAAATGATTTGCTTTTTTGTTTGTTTGTTCTCTATGTTTGCTTATTCAGAGAAGATATTATATTTATTATTTGCTAGTGAATAATTCAAAGAAGGCAGAGATTTAAGAAAATGATTAAGAAGAAAATAGGAGCAGAGAACAGGAAACAAGGCCCATACTTAGCAAGATCAGGCTGGATATCTCTCAACACGTAAACATCTCTGAGTAATTACTTAGAAGTTATAGAGCTCACTAAGCTTCGTAATCTTAAAGAGGAGCTCAGAGTTCTAACCATATGAACATCACTTTGTCAGTAAATGTATTCAGCACAGTACACAGCAAACGTGTATTTCCTTTAAAAAGTAGCTAAATCCTCACGGGTAATAGTGTTGAAATATTCATGTCAAGAAAACCCGTTAGAGTTACAATGGTAAAATGAAACAACAAAACAAGAAGCTTTCAAACAGAATAATAAAAAGAAAATAAACACGGACATTTCAGTATTGTATTAGAACAAATTCTAACTGAAATGAATTTTAAATCAAGTCTTTCTAAGAATTATTAAATGAAGGACATATAAGATTGTGATGTGTTCTTGTTCTAAATTATGAAAAAGGTAATTTTGAACTCAGAGTTTGCCATGGTAAGGCTGTGTGACCTTCACTATTTAAAATTCCTTTAGTTCCCTGTTTCTTCATTTATAAGACTTGAGCTAATACAGCTAAAATGACTGGCACATAGAATGAAATTATAAATTCTGATTAATATTATTAATGCAAAAAATAGAAATAATTATCTGAAATGATTTCATATTTAGCAATGTGAGATCAAATAATTCAAAACCAGAAAGAAAGAAAAAAACATGTTTCTTAATGGTTTTCAGCTATATTAAACTGCAAACTAGTTATTGTTAGACTAAATTCTGAATAGAAAAAAAATCAATTCCCAAGTTCATTTCTACCCAATTATAAATTTATTTATTAGTCAAATAAATATGTTTTTGCTCTAAATAGCAACATGAGCATTTGTTTCAATATACAAACTTTTATTTAGGAAACCACTTAGAGGCTATGGCATATATGCATAATAAGTTTTGTGGTTTTTTAATGTACATATTTAATTATCTTTGTCAAATTTTCATAAAAATTGTGGGACATTTCATCAAATGCATAAAACTTTAAGATTTGCTTCTTTAAGTACTCTTCTTATATCAGCCATTTTTCACGAATCTTGTTGACTGGGTTCTATGGGCTACCATAGTCTGCCACTCCTTCCTGGTTTTAAACGCTTAGTTTTTCAGGACAGGTTTAACTGTTCCAATTACTGGCCTGATTTTTAGAGTGACATGTCACTATAAACATAATTTTTAAAAATCTCTACATATGTTCTAATTCATTGGAAATCATTTATGGCATATGTATCAGAGTGGAAGATGATAAGTACATATCTATATCTATAAATATATTTAAATCTATCAAATTATAAACTGATATGTGCACTTATTCCTGAATTAGGTGAGTGACCATTAGTTACTTTAGAGAATGATGATAAAAAATAAATCTCAGTTTTCTAGAATTCTAGCGATTAGCCAATATTAATTCCTAAGATATTGAGGACAATGAAGACAACACTGATGACATCTGAAATGTACTGCTGCATATGGTGCATTTGCTATATTATTGCATACAATTTGCAAAAAAAAATAACCTGCCCCAAATCACCAGGGTTCAGTTATCAGGATTCAAAGTTGACATTTGCCTTAAATATATAGATTGAAACTCAGACAAGGGGGCAGTTGATCCAATGGTGCATCCTTTTAATCACTTTCATCATATACTTTCAGCCCCTTCCTCTTCACTTTGTCCTAGTTATTGGGTTAATTCAGTTATGTATCTACTCAGTACATTGACCCAAGAAGCAGATAGTGGAAGGAGGAAAAAACACAATCATGCTGACGGTTTTCAATTTAAATTCATAACTACAATCAGAAGTGCACCCTTTCATGATATCATTATTAGTTCAGGCTGATTCACACTATCTCTTCTTTCATCACCCCTTTCCTACTCACACTAAAATGTTAACTACTAGCTCTGCTTCCAACTGCCTGGTGGGCCAAATCACCTTCATTGTGCCTGTTCTCTGGGTCTCCCACCTTTTCTTTTAATTGGTTGGTTGTCACCTAGTCCCTGTTCCTCTCTCAGAACAATTCTTCATTATTTTCTGGATTCCATTTCTTCCTGCCTAAAATGAGGACAGCAGTTACTCCATTTTTCTTTCCCATTGTAGAATCACCAATGCTTTCTTTCCACTAGAGCAGTGATGGCGAACCGATGACACGCATGTCAGAGGTGACACGCGAACTCATTTTTTTTGGTTGATTTTTCTTTGTTAAATGGCATTTAAATATATAAAATAAATATCAAAAATATAAGTCTTTGTTTTACTATGGCTGCAAATATCAAAAAATTTCTATATGTGACACGGCACCAGAGTTAAGTTAGGGTTTTTCAAAATGCTGACACGCTGAGCTCAAAAGGTTCGCCATCACTGCACTAGAGTATTCACTTTGTTATAATATCCCCCAAGTTTAAAAAGTAAATCTCTTCTAAATCCCTATTCTCCTGTGTAATCCTAGTTTCCTACTTTTCTTTATAGCAAAATTCCACTTAATTTTTGTCTGTTACTTTCACATTACCACCCTTTTCTCTCTTTTTTTTTTTAGTCTAATCCGCTGCATCTCTGGAAGGTACAATAACATCCAGCTTTCTAAATCTAATAGTCAATTCTCAGGTCTTTTACTCCAACTCTTAGCATCATTTACACAAATGATCTTTTACTTTTGTTTAAAGCTTTCTCCACTTGGATTTGAAGGTACTGTACTGTCCATTTTTCTTCCTGCTTCATGAATCTTCCTTTTCATTTCCTTTTAGGTGCCTCAATTCCTAAATGTAGCTATTGGAAAGCCTCAGATCACTGTTCTCAACTTTCTTCCTTTTCTATACACCTCTTGTTCTAAAGAGATCGGGGAAGCCCTGGCTTAAATAGCTGCTGTGAACACATGACTTATATCTCAGTTCTAGGTTCAATCTTTTCTAGGTCAATATTTGTATATCAAGACCTTCTCCAATAGCTCTGTCAGGATGTTCAAAAGAACTCCCAGATTGTATAACATCATAAAAAGAATGTTCTTCAGTCTTTCTCAGGTCAGTTCCCTAATCAGTCATCCACATGTTCAGGGAGAAAGTTAGGCTCCTTTCTCCCCAGGCTCAACAACAACGTGTTGCTGTCTGCAATGCACTCTCTCAACCACTAGCTCCCTAACCTCGCAACCAGGATATTTAGTTTGGACAACTGCAATAATTTCACTAAGCTCCTAAGTGATCTTACTGTTCCCTCTATTCTCTTTCTCATCATATCTGGCATATATCCTAGTTATTGCCTGAAAGACCAATTATAGTCTGTGATTCACCTACGTCTTTTCTTACCCCTTCTAAGTCCTGTCTTTTCTCCCTTTTGGCCCCTGGCCATCCCACCCCCCTGTTGCTTCTCAGACTCAGAGCTTGCATGTGGTGTTCCCTCTGCCTGGAAGTACATACTTCTATAGCCTTAGCACTTATTACAGCACACACTTACTTGTTTATTACTAGTCCGCTCCCCTATAAAATAAGTTTCATGAAATCAGAGATTTTTCTGTCTTGTTCAATATATTATCAGCAATGGTGTTGGGTCCAAGCCTTCTGCTGGGGACAGGACCTCCATGGACGGCGGGACCTGGAAGACACGAGCAGCTGAGGGCAGATGGAACATGCTTTATTGCAAACAAAGGCAGCCATGGCATACACAGCAGCCAGCCAAAGCAGCCCCTCCAGCTGGTCAGCAATACATTTTATACTAACTCAGACCAAGGAGGCTTCTTGCTAAATAGTGACCTCAGTGTTATGTAAGGTAAAGGTGCGCCCCCGAAGTACGTACAGTAAAACTACCGTGTCATTGCCTTGCACATGCCTATGGCAAATAGGCCTTTGACATCTGGCGTACTATGGTGAGGATCCCCACAAGTTGCTAGAACAATCTGTGAGACATAGAGTGAAAAGAAATAGAAGAGAGCCCTAGCTGGTTTGGCTCAGTGGATAGAGTGTCGGCCTGTGGAAGGGTCCTAGGTTCAATTCCAGTCAAGCCGGGGTTGTGGGTTCAATCCCCAGTGGGGGACGTGCAGGAGGTAGTCAATCAATGAATCTCTCTCATCATTAATGTTTCTCTCTCTCCCTCCCTCTCCCTTCCTTTTGGAAATCAATAAAAATATATTTTAAACAAAGAAATAGATGATAAATTAATGAATAAATTTAACCTTTATTTCAACATTATTTTAGTCATATTTTAATAGTGGAATAAAGCAGCAGAATAAACAACCCTCATACAAACTTATGTTGTTCTATCCAAAAATTTAAGAGTGAAAAATGAATCAGAAACATGTTTCAGATTCTAATGAACAAGTATTTACCTACAAGTAAATAGATAGAAGAATATTGAAAATTACCTCTACTTAAGAATCTTAGAGATGAGGAGACTGGCCGCAAATTAATGAAAAATGATAAGCTAGCCAAGTTTTGTTTATTTATTTTTTTTGCAAAATAAGTCGATTGCTCTGTTTTTTCTCTATTTCAAGATCTGCTTAAAATGTTTTATTTATTTATTTATTTATTTATTTATAGTTAATCCTCACTCGAGAATATTTTTCCATTGGTTTTTAGAGAGAGTAGAGGGATGGGGAAAGACAGAGAAACATTGATGTGTGAATGTTTGGTTGCCTCCCACATGTGCCCTGACCAGGGCCAGGGATTGAGCCTGCAACTGAGGTATGTGCCCTTGACCAGAATTGAGTTCAGAACCCTTCAGTCTGAGGGCTAAGGCCCTACCTACTGAGCCAAACCAGCTAGGGCTGCTTAAAATGTTTTAAAGTGAGTACAGACAGGACAGTGTGGCTCAGTTGTTGAGCATTGACTTATGAACTGGGAGGTCATGGTTTGATTCCTGGCCAAGGCACATGCCAGACAGGGTTGCAGGATTGATCCCCAGTAGGGGGCATGAAGGAGGCAGCTGATCAATGATTCTTATCTCTCCCTATGTTTCTCTCCCTCTCCCTTCCTCTCTGAAATTAATAAAAATATCTACTTAAAGTGAATACAGAATGAAATCAAGCATATGCCATTTCTAATTAGTAGGTGGATATCCTTGTCAGATTTAAAATACATTTATACATATTACAGATGTTCTTTTACAAGCTGTTGCAAAATCTATTTTATTAATATTTAATATTGCATAAGGTATATGTCTTATGAGCTTACCTTACATTTTGAAATATGAGATTTTAAACTAATAAATATGCTTTTTCTCTTCCCAGTTAACCTTTCAGGTAATAAAGAGATGGAAGGTTGTAGTAAAAAATCCTCTTGCACTTGAACTGTATCATTTACTTTGTTTGCTGATGAGATGTGTCAACATTTACACAGTGAAGTGTGCCTAAATGTGCATTTCTATTTAAATCAAATTCATCTTTCTCAGAGTTTATGTGTATATTCAAGGAATGAAATTGGATTCTCTCAGAGAAATAAAATCAGTTACCATTTATTTCAGGCAAAGAGGTAATCAACATGCTTGACTGGAGAAACTACTCAAGACTTGAGATTTCCTAAACTGTTTTGCACACACATCCTAGAACATAAAATACTAGGACATCTACCCAACTAATTTTTGAGGAATAGTGTATTGCACACAATTTATGACTGTGGGTCTCACATTCCCTCCATAAGCCTATTAAAAAGAGAGCCCTGGCGCATTATAAAAAATGGGAAGTAGATAAAACTCAGAAAAAAGTGAGCTTATGAACTCATAAATTTATCTTTTTAATCTTCACCATTCCCACCTTATAAAACAACAGCAGAGAATGACTGCCTTACTCTAGAGCTGGAGTCAGCGTCACATGGCTGTGTGCCCTTCTCACTGGCTGGCCTCCTCCCCAGCAGGCCTTTCCCTTACCCACTATCCAGGCTGCCATGGGCAGGAGGGATGATCACTCTGGGCAAAGGGAATAGCACCTGGGAGTCTCAGTGAGGGAAGGGACATGACACATTTGAAGAAATTAAAGGACGAAAATCTGGCAAAATAAATATAACAAGTAGTAGAGTGTCTTGCTGTGAGCATGGAGAACAGAGAGCAGGCAGATTAGGCAACATATGGAAGGCTGTATAGGCAAAATAAGAAGGTTGTATTAGATAGTTTAGACTCCAGAAGCTTCTAATGAATGGAAGCAAAGTAAGGACAGGGTAGATCTAGATTTTTAGATTATTTCTTTTCATGGAACACTGCGTGTGGAAAGGAAGGGTGGATTGGCCTCATGAGGTGGAGGCCACCACCACGTGGTTGGAGAGGGAGAGTAAAAGCTTAGAGCAGAAGGAGCACAGTCGGAGCACAATCTCCAAGGAAAGGCTGGGAACTGAACTTGCTACAAGAGAGCAGGTGAGACTGGAGGGACAGAGGACGTCAAGGATATTTCACAGGAAGTTGGCAAGTTGAACTTAATGGGTCCAGAGTCAAATAGTTAGGTGAGGACTGGCCAGTTTAAATCCGTGGGAGTAGTATGTTTCTAATTCTCCAATATTCATATTTTAGATGTGCTATAATCCCTGTATGTACAGGGAACTTAAGGATTTCTACTGACAGTGTCCTTCTCAATAACAGGACTACACAAAGAGGTAAAGGATTCTTGGGCATCCGTGTTTCTGTCAATAAGACAATTGATGGTGTCAACATTGAAAACTTGGCCCCAGGAAAAACTGAGTGCATGTCCCCCACTTGGTGTTCACCCTCTAACCCGTGCAAGCTCATCATCCCCCACATCCACACTTGCCTGCCTCTACCCCTTCTGCCTCCATTGCAGTGGTTAGTGAAATACACACATGTACTAATTTGTTTTATTATGTTGAGCTGTTCCATTCTTCCAATTCTATTCATTTATAGAAATACACTTCCTCACTGAATTTGTCTGTTCACATTTTGTCAGTTTTTTACCTGTTGTCATGTGATTCTAAGAAATGGAGCCAGGGGTTAATATTTTTAATGAATGGGGTCCTAGGTTTACTCTGTGTGTGGTATAAAGGAAGGAAAATCACTCTTGTCTCCACAGAAGTGATTTCAAATAGACTCTGACAATTCCTAAGATTCCCCAAACACTGGATTACATTTTCTTTTTGCCAGTGAAGTTTCCCTGTCTTTTAACCAAGTGTTCCCAACAGATGATAACACCAGATATAAAACTTATTCCGAGGAACTCTTCACTGGTTGACATACAGTAGATAATTTTGACAGCTCTTTCGGATTTATTTCAGTAGTCACTAAGGAAATCGAGGTTTTGGTCTAACAATGTATAATGCAGGGCGGTCACAGTCCTGGCTACACAAAGGGGGTGCCTGGCAGGAGCCCCCACTTCCAGCCACTGGAGAGCAGGCTGTTGCACATGGACCACAGCCTTTCTTCACAGTATTTTGGAACCACATTTACAAACAATGAGTTCAGCAGGCCCAGGGTTGCATGCATATTTTTATTATAAGGTGTTATGGTCTTAATCTACGTCACCTGTCACCAATATAATGAAATCTAACTTTGATGAATGAGGTGAAAAAGAAAACAAAAATCCATCACACAGGCACATCTGTAATACTGTCAGCAATAAAAATAAATTTTTAAAAATCCACTGCACGAAATCTAGCAGCAACAGTACGTTTCAGTCTATAGCACACAGTTCACCAGCTACCTCTGTGACACGCGATTGGAGCTGTTCATGGAAGCACACTCATTCCTTTATCGAGGCCTCCTGGTCTGGGTTACGCTCCAAGAGGATAATCCTGCTGGACACTCAGTAGCTCTACACTTGAAGCATCGAGTCAGTGAGCTGTTGCAATTATATGATAGGAATAAACCGGTGCTTCTTGTAGGAACAGATTTTGCATTATCTATATGTAGTCAGGGGGCAAATAAAGAAGACACTGAGTAAAAATGACTGTCTCCTAGAATTCCATGTGTTTTATATGGAAGGTTTGGACTGTATTTGACATTTCCTCTAGACAATATGCATACAGCAATAGGAGGGTGCCCTCCCTGCTCTTTGTGGAATTATTCCTTTGCTTCTCTGGATCTGCAGATATATTCAGAGGTGAGCAGACTATGATGGAAAAACATTGAGAAGGAAGAAAAGCTTGTACAAACACCAAGAAAAGATTGCAACCAAATTGTCATTAAATGTTTTCAAATATGTGGGTGAAATTTCCCACATACATTTGTTGACAAAAGACATCATGGACAAAAGAAATGATGTGCCAGTAGGGAGCAGTATGCTAGGAAATGGAAAGCTGCTAACTTATATGGAGCATCTACATCCTGCAGGGAATATGCTGACAGCAGCATAGACATTATTATATTTGATCTGCCTGCACCAAAAGTCTGTGGGCTCTGCCATTATCATACCCATTTTATGGATGAGAAAACTAACATAATGATGTTAAACCAGATCACAAGGCATAGCATGATGCTAATCTTTGATCCTCAAAGCTATGCTTATTTTGCAAAATAAAAATAGTTATCTTTCTAAATATCTTGTTAGGAAGTTGTACTTTAGTCTTTGAGTCAATGTCAGAGCATAAAGTGAATAAAATTCTGGAAATGCAGAGACCTGACAATTATTTCTAACTCTTATCTTTTATTAGATTATGGACATATTTTGTCTTAGGTAAGTCATGTAACTCCTAAAATTTTAAAAGACACATGTTAAATTCCTGTCATCGAGAAGGGATAGGAATAATACTGAGAAGCCAGAATATATGAATAGAAAAGTAGCCCAGCCAGTGTGGCTCAGTGGTTGAGCATCCTCCCATGCACCAAGAGGTCTCTGGTTTGATTCCAAGTCAGGGCACATGCAGGGTTTCAGACTCAATCCCCAGTGGGGGCATGCAGGAGGCAGCCTATCAATGTTTCTCTCTCATTGATGTTTCTCTCTCTTTCTCCTTTTGCCTTCCTCTCGCCCTAAAATAAATAAAAACATATTTTAAAAAAGAATAGAAAAAATTCTGTTAATAGGGATTCATACTATGAGGTTTAGAGATGATTTTCAACTCAGTACTCATTATTAAATTAATTTTATCATACATAATAGCAGTTATCACTTGATAAATGATTTTGAGGAAATATGGCTAAAGCATGTCTCATTGGTTATCTTAGTTGCTCTGGATACACTGAACTATTTATACAATGTAAAAATATATACAAGGTCACTGGCCAAATAACCTCTAAGCATATAAATCATAACTCCAAAATTAGAGGGGAAAATGTACAGAGGTCTCATGAGATGTGTCATGAGGTATTTATCTCTGCTTTATCTTTGATGAGTCCTATTTTTTAAAAACACAGCTATCCAAGGCCATTGTATCTAACAAGCCCTTGTTGAACATTTGGGAAAAACAGACCAAGATTAGGACAAATCACATAAGATAATAGGAGGGTTCCACAAGCCATTTCCAGACATGTAGCATTACTTTCATCTTTTTAAATTACTAGTGAGTTTATTTTTGCCCATTTTTCTTCTTGCAACCAGTGGACTGGGAATCCTCCTTCACTTCTTGGATGCTCAGAGAAATTTTAATGTAGACATTCCTTTTCTCAATTTATCCATCAACACACGGCTTAGCTTTCTTAAGCAAAATGCAGGTAATGTGCTTTATGACACAACCATCCATTTCTGAGGTGCAGCAGTCCCTAGTTCATCCCCAAGTGCAATCTGGAAAGTAACTTCTTTTAAAGTATTTTTCCCCTGGCAGACATCTTGTGCCTTTATATAATTCTTAAAGTAACAGTGTTTTTCCCACTATTTATGGAGTTAATTACATTTAGAAATGCACATGTTTATTAGTTAGATTTCACATTACAAAGCAATGCAGAACTTATCCTGAAGCTTAGCATAAATTTTGAATTACTTCATATACATTACACAGGCCTAATTACAGACAACAGTGGGGCTTGATGTATTGGTTTAAATCTGATGTGTTTCTCTGTTTCCTTTCTATTAAACTTTAATAAATGAACTTTCAAAAGTGGCCTACAAAACTCCTGAAGGGGAAAAGTAACTTATTGAACTGAGCTATCAATTTCCTAGAAACAAATCATTGACTAGAAGTAACTGCTCATTAATTAATGTACCACCTGGAATTAAGGAATTGAGTAATGCAGTTGCTCATTAAATGTAAGCAGGAATTTAGGACCTATTAAACATCTGCCCATATTAACTATGGATAGTTAATAAACTTTAGTGCTTGGATATTGTTTGATTCACTGAAAAGATCCTAGGTTAGCTGTGAATTAAAATTTTCACTATACAACTAAAATGACATGTAATTGTCAATACCACAGATTATACATGATTGAAGTGTCATTGAGAATCCTGGAACATTTTTAGAGGTTTTTACATCCAAAATGACAACAGAGATCAAAGCTCCCTAAATCTTTGTTGCCTCTGAAAATGAAATACAACTCAGGAGCATTTTCCTTTGCAGAATGTTTGTGGGTTTGTTCATCGATTGGAAACCAAGATGTAAAGCTATACATGATTGAAACCCAACCCAGCATAAAAGTATGGAGTGAAATATTTTCCTTCAGGGATTTTCTTCAGAAAACAGAAGAGAATTCAAGGTAGAAGATGAACTTTATGTGAGGTGTGAAATATTTAGGTGAGTTTGAGATGGATAAATTTAATCTCCTTTGAGGAAGATTTTTGCTAAGGTATATGATTCAGACCATGCGTGGATGTGCTTTGATCAAAGAGTCTGAAGCCCTAGCTTTGCAAGTTTGGAAACTGATAAATTAAAATTGAAATCAAACTTATAGGACTTAGAATTCTGTGGCAAGTCCAAGTTTGATTTCCCAGCTGAATTATCTACCTGCTAGGAGTCCATGCTTTTTCTAGTCATCTAGTTATTCAGACTATTAAATTTATGTTAATTTATCATGACTTTCCAATACTGGTCTTGAAGGAAAAATCTCTAAAGCATATGTAAATGGAAGAGAATATTCCATTGCTGCAATCTCTCTCCTCATTTCAATGATCTGCCTTCAGGGATAGACGGACTGGAATTTCATTTAGATCCCAGGATGCTGATCAGCTCAAGCTCCCCACCGTCTCACTGTTAAAATGTCTTCCCTCCTGGGCCCCCTTTTCCTCTGCTTTGTTTCATTGTAGAGTTACACCTACGCTGGTAACATACACAGCTGCAATTCAAGAACAATAGCTAACATTCATATGGCGGGCATTATTGTAAGTTCTTTAGCTGTAGTAACACACTTAAATCTCACAATAAATGTATAATGTAGCTGCTTATATTTTCCCGTTGTGAAGGAAACAGGACACACAAAGCTTCTATACAAATCTAAAGATCACAGTGCTGTAACTGGAGGTGTGAGCAAGTGGGCAGGCTGGCTCCCTAGGACAGACAGGCTCCTATACTACACACCACACTGCCTACGTATGGCAAAGGTAGACGTAGACATAGATATAAATCAATGTGGTCAGATAGCATACTTGTACAAATGTATTAGATATAGCTAATAGAAATGCAGTATTGGCTGCTTACAAAGTAGTGTGGAGAAAAAGCAGGAACAGACAGGGGAAAAAGATGGGGAGTTTAAGGGACTATTGTCTACTATTCCCAAGGACTTTGTCAGAGTGCCGCACTGAGGGATTTCCCAATTTCCCAGCATCCTCTCCAGTGGCCACATGACCTTCTCGACGTGGCCGGCTTGGATTGCTGTATTGAAATTGGATATTTGATATATTGAGAACATAAAGTTTGAATTGTTTGTTTTAGAATTGCTGAGTTATAAGCATAAGTATACGTTATCACCACTTTCTCTTGGAAGGAGACCCAAATTATGAATTTATGAGCTGAAACATTTGCAGCTTATATTAGATCATTTCATTATAAACTGATTTGAAACAAACAAACAAACAAAAAACACATTTGAATGATTATTGGCAAGACCTCGTGTAGGGAAGTAGAAACAACACTTTGAGGGCCATGTTTGTCTTTGGGTCCTTAGATTCCTCTCTCAAAGCCAAAGGAAAATTATGCTAAAACAGAATCATACACTTGGCTGTTTAGAATGAAAGCTAGACATGGTCAACATCAACTTACTTCCTAGGGGTGAACCTAGGATTAGTGCAGACCTAGCTGGACTTCTGATTAAAACAGTCACTGCGACTCATTCCCCAACATTGATTTCCTGAGCACAAAACCAGTGCTGGAGTGTGAATGTTAGTCATAATCAGTACTTGGGTAGAGGCCATATGCCACAGACAACTAGAGATATTCAGATTTCTGTGCCATCCTAAAGAAGCAAAGATTCTGAACTGTTAGAACACATTGAAATGAGTCGGGGATGGTGAGACTCAGAAGCAGAAAAGTGATGATGATTAATAGAGAGCATCCTTAGCTTCTCACAACATTAAAACATTTCAGAGTCATTAATATATATATATTTTTGCCCCAAGCCATGAAATCACCTGTTCTCCAAAGAACTTGGTTTCTTTTATTGGAGAAGAACAATACTGGGATCTGAAACCTTACTACTTAATAGGAACAGACATCATTTTCCACATTTGGCTCTGAACACAGGAGGGGTTGTTCAGGATACATAAGCAACAGGGCAAAATATGTCCCTTTCTTTGCATTGACTTGGGAGTTTATTTATGAACCTATTTTCTTCACATAATGAACGATCAGGGTTTCCTTCTGCCACTAAGTTTAACATGCTATGTGTATATACGTCTTCATCTTAAATGTGCTAAATACATTAAAAAACTGTGTACTATGAAATGCATATATTATTGCGAAAATATAAATATAATTATCAAAATATAAAATCAAGCATATCAAATAAATTTAAGATTACAAATTCAAGCATCATGAATATAAATAGAATTATAAATAATAAATTAATATTAATGCTGTAAAAAGAAATTTATATTAATGAGTTCTGGATTGCTAATCTTAAAATTAATTATTAATAGATCATAACAAATATGTTTTTAGGAATCTTTTAAAAATTCATTCAAATAGGTAGGAAATTGATATTGGAAAAAATAAAACCAATTCTTGGTTTAAAAGTAAATATAACAGTGGATGATTTAAAAATGTTTATGGAAAAATTATTACTCAAGCATAAACTCAATCCAGAAAATGGCACATTCTCTAAATATACACCCGTGTGCTTTCACAAAGTGATCCCACCCATTTTCCAGCAGTTACATCAAGAACTAGAAGTTCACCAGCATTCAGCTGTGTAGCCTTTGCTCCCCTTGCACCATCTATAGAGTGACACCTCTCTGGTCTTCCAATAGCATAGACTCAAGTTTTAACTTGATATAAACTGAATCCTAATACTTACTTCGCATCTGTTGTTTTTTGGAACATGATTTTCAGGAGTTATTCATAGCATTACACATAGTTGTACACTGTGTTTGTTCTCATGGACATAGAGTGTTCGATTGTATGGGTACATCATGTTATTTTGTGTGGTTTGTTTGGAAGCTACTTTTCTGTGCCCACAGAACAAGACATTTATTATCCAGCTATAAAGTAGAAGTGAAGAATAAGAAATATTAATTAAGAAATATTTCATAGGCACCTACTATGTTCAAGTTAGTGTATCTGATGCTGAATTAGCTTTTGTTGACACTGATTATGAGAGGATGGAGGTGAATTGTTGTTCTTAAGAGAATTCAGAAAACAAAACTGTTGAGCATCACTCATTAAATGTTCATTGCATTACCAAACTCTCAAAATATACATTTGATTTTCAAGCTCCTAAGAATTGAATACTGAAATAATTGGAAATATTGGGGGGCCAGGTGGGCAAGTCCAACTCAAGGGGAAGGACCTCCACTGGTGCTCAGGCCGTGCCAACCTTTGAAAGTCGAGTAAAGGGTATGATCTTACTCATTTATGGAATATAATGAACAACATAAACTGATAAACAAAAACAGATCAATTTACATAATAATAAATGGGGAAGTTGCTTAGCTATCACTGTCTGGACAAACAGAGGTGGCGCCTAGCTCCACCCTCCAAAGGACTTGTATGCATGCAGCCTTGGGGGGGGGGGGTTCTCTGTCTACAGGGGGGGGGGTTCTCTGTCTACACTTATCAGAAGTGTTGTTCTTAAGAGAATTCAGCACACAAAACGAAGGAAATTACAGATTTTCAAAGCATCACTCATTAAATGTTCATTGCATTACCAAACTCTCAAAATATACATTTGATTTTCAAGCTCCTAAGAATTGAATACTGAAATCTGAATAAAATGTGCAGTGTCATGCTGATGTTAATTTCTTATTTTAATAAACATATCATGGTTACGTAAGATGATAACTTTTGGGAAAGTCGAGTAAAGGGTATGATCTTACTCATTTATGGAATATAATGAACAACATAAACTGATAAACAAAAACAGATCCAGAGACAGAGAAGCAACAATCAGACTATCAAACCTCAGAGGGAAGGTAGCGGAAGGTGGGGGTAAGGGAGAGAGATTAACCAAAGGACTTGTATGCATGCATATAAGCCTAACCAATGGACACAGACACCAAGGGGGTGAGGGCATGAGTCGTGGGGTGGGGAGACAATGGAGGCATAAAGACACATATGTAATACCTTAATCAATAAAGAAAAAATTTAAAAAGGGTACCTGAACCCTCTTATAATGCTCTGGAAACTATTCAAAATAAATTGTTTTTATCGACAGATCCTTCTCAAGGTGGCAGGCTTGCAAAGACCAGGTGTGCTTTGTAGAACTCAGACTCTAAAACAGACTTTCCAAAGACACTGTTGGAAGAAGATTTACTTGGCCAGAGAAAGAATGAAATATTTGTGTGTGTGTCACGTGATCTATTTACTGATTGGGTCTAATTTTCACTCATTTAATGAGGCTCCACTTGAAGAAGAAGGAGGAGAAAAAAGATGAGGAGAAGAGGAGGAGAGTGAGGAAAAGGAAAGAAGGACTCAAGGGTCTGGCCAGCCTGGCTCAGTGGTTGAGAATCGACCTATGAACCAGGAGGTCACAGTTTGATTCCCGGTCAGGGCACATTACCTGGGTTGTGGGCTTGATCCCCAGTGTGGAGCCTGCAAGAGGCAGCTGATTGATGATTCTTTCTCATCACTGATGTTTCTAGCTCCCCTCCATTCCTCTCTGAAACCAATGAAAAAAAAATATATATATATGAATTGAAGGAAGGAAGGTCAAACATCAAAAGCTGAAACCCTTGCTTTGAATATCTCCTGCACTGTATCTAATGATGGACGTGTCATACATTTGTGTTTCCCAATATTTTAGAAACCAGCCATGTGTGCCTGTTAAGCACCTGAAATGTGGTTATTGTGATTGAGAGCTAATTTTTAAATTTTTAATTTAATTAAATTTAAATTTAAATAGCCACATGGGTAGGCTAGTAGCTACCTATGTGGCTAGTGGAAACTTGGTCAAATATTTTAATTTGAACTAGAATTTTTATTCTAATGAAGATACTAAGCCTATACTTAGAAAGAAAAACATAGTTGAAAATGATGACCTTCATTGAAATTCATAGAATCCACCATTTCTTTTTCACTCAGACTTGCTATATAGTTTTATTAAAATAATCTTTACATTTGATTTTAAATGTTCGGTAATCACTTAAAATCTTAGAAATTAATAATTCCCAGTATTTTCCTGGCACATCCTTGGTGCTCTATCATTGAATGAGTGCATGAATGACTCACTGCTCATCCTTGATATCTGTACACTTAGAATAATGCCTAGAAATTGCTGCAGCCAATACTGTTTATAAGGCTGTACAACCATGTGATTCAGCAGTACTCTACATATGAATTAAACCTCGTGATTGCAGATATTCATATGCCTCCACAGGACCTAAAGCTTGATCTCTCTTTGAACTCATATATTTGCTTATCCATATTAAAATTTGGCAATCAATGAGCTATTAACTTTTAGTTTTCTAAATTGGTGGTTTTATAAAATTATTTAATACTCTTCAAGCAAATATATCATTATTTAAATATTCATGGGTCAAATTACACATTAAATTTTATTTTTAGGAAAACAATTTTTTTATTCTATTTTTATTCCTGCACACCAGCACTGTGTTAACACTATTAGGTTTTCTCTTAATTTGATGACAATCAAGACACATGGTTTTGCATTACATGTATATTGATATTTGGAAGTGACTTCTGAAGGAATAAGAAATGAGATGAAAATCATTAAAAATGTTAGAAAAACAACAGCTGTTACTGTTTGTGTACACTTCCAACAGCAGGGTCAGGAATCTCTATGGTTGTTGGGTAAACTCAATTCAGTAAATGTTCACTAACATTGAAAGAATCCTATTAATATCCAAACAAAATGTTGTAAGACTTACATTATCTGGTAAAATATTTTGCATATGTATGTATGACATGTATACATAGCAGGATCCTATATAATAATAGAGAAACATGGTAATTAGCCTGCTACCCTTCCCATTGGCTAATCAGGGCGATATGCAAATTAACTGCCAACCAAGATGGCAGCCGGCAGCCAGGCAGCTTGAAGCAAACAGGAGGCTTGCTAGCTTCAGTGACAGAGGAAGCCAATGTTCCCTGCCTGCCTTGCCGGCCTCTGAGCTTGCAGTTTAAGAAACATTGTTACAAATATAGAAGCTAAACAAAACCCCAGAAACCTGCTTTCAGCCAGCCGGGCTTCAGCCAGCAGGACCGCAACATTGTTTCAATTATATAACAAACGCAGATCCCTGCTTTCAGCCAGCAGGGATCTCAGAGCTGGAGTGAGCAGGACCGCAACAGTGTTACAATTATAGAACCCAAACAAACCAGATACCTGCTTTCATCAGCCGAGGCCTCAGAGCTGGAGCCAAGCGTCAGAGCTAAAGCTGGCCCAGAATTAAAAAAAAAAAAAAAAAAAAGGACAGGTTGGGAGCTTCAGTCACCCGCCAGCCTGAAAACGGCCCTCAGCCCCTCACCCAGACTGGCCAGGCACCCCAGTGGGGACCCCCACCCTGAAGGGGTTTGACCAGCTGCAAACAGCCATCATCCCCTCATCCAGGCTGACCAGGCACCCCAGTGGGGACCCCCATTCTGAAGGGGGTGTGACCAGCTGCAAACAGCCACCATCCTCTCATCCAGGCTGGCCAGGGACCCCAGTGGGGACCCCCACCCTGATCCAGGACACCCTTCAGGGAAAACCAGCCGGCCCCCACCCGTGCACCAGGCCTCTATCCTATATAGTAAAAGGGTAATATGCCTCCCAGCACCAGGATCAGCAGAGCAGCGAGGCCTCCCAGCACCAGGATCAGCGGAGCCGCGAGGCCTCCCGGCACCGGGATCAGCGTGACAGGGGGCCGCGACCAAACCCCCTGATTGCCCTGCAGCTCTGTGTGTGACAGGGGGTGGGGCCACAACCTCCCTATCCGCCCTACTCTGTTCGTGACAGGGGAAGGCGCCCCACCCCCCTGATCAGCCCTGCTCTGTGTGTGACAGGGGGCGGTGCTCCAACTCCCCTATCAGCCCTACTCTGTGAGTGACAGGGGGGAGCTCCTCAACCCCCTGATCAGCCCTGCTCTGTGCATGACAGCGGGGAGCTCCCCAACCCCCTGATGGGCCCTGCTCTGTGCGTGACAGGGGGTGGCGCCGCAACCTCCCCATCGACCCTGCCTTGAGTGTGACAGGGGGTGGTGCCCCAACCCCCCAATCGGCCCTACCCTGAGTGTGACTAGGGGTGGCATCGCAACCTCCTGATCTGCCCTGCTCTGTGCATGGCAAGGGGTGGCGCCCCAACTCCCTAATCGGCCCTGCTCTGAGCCTGACCAGGGGCTGCACCTAGGGATTGGGCGTGCCCTCTGCCACTCGGGAGCAGGCCTAAGCCAGCAGGTCGTTATCTCCCAAGGGGTCCCAGACTGGGAGATGGCACAGGCCGGGCTGAGGGACCCCCCTCCCCTCTGAGTGCACAAATTTTTGTGCGCCGGGCCTCTAGTATTTTATAGAAAATGTATTACTTAAGCAAGTGTATTGGCTGTGATAACCGTCTTGAGTGGGTGAAAATTATTTTGTGTTTATAATTTCTTTCCTTTTACACCATTACGAATAACAATGCCAACCTTAGGTTAATATAGCTGCCTGTGAGGCAGTATATGTGGCTGTTAGAATTTTGTTTCATAAACAGCCAAGCTGAGCCCCTTAAGATCTGCAGCAATTGGTTCTATAACTCTAAAGTAGCCACAAAGAGTTAACTGAGCTTTCATTCCATTCTTCTCTTCATCTGCTCCTAACATATAGGCCCTCATGTGGGCAAACATTTACCAAGCCATTGCCTCCACAGGAGACTGACATTTCATATTCCAGACCTGGACTCTACCCTCCCCCCCCTTTCCTTTCAAAGCTTTACAACGTGCCTTGTCGATTGCAATTTCATAGCTAGCTGCTTTCCTGTAATTTCCGCTCTCCTCTCAGTGTACTCATCACCTCTCTTTGATATTAATACCTGCATCTTCCCTGAAGATATCTTGCTTACAATGAAGATTTTGTTTTTCACTTCATACTCCCTGAAAGTGAGGATCAAGGGATGGATTTGTGTTATGTGTCTCATGTTAGAGAAAAATAAAAAGTTTCAATGACCCTGTGCATTGGATCACCTTTTTGGTCCCTTTATTTTTTATTTTATTTTTTTAATTCTTACCTGAGAATATGTTTATTGGAGAGAGAGAGAGAGAGAGAGAGAGAGAGAGAGAGAGAGAGACGGCTGTGAGAGAGAAACATCAATCAGTTGCCTCCCATATACACCCTGACTGGGGCAGGATTGAACTTGAAACCTAGATATGTGTTCTTACCAGAAAGCCAACTATTTGGTGTACAGATGACACTCCAACCAAATGAGCCCCTGGGCCAGGGCTGGTCCCTTTCCTTCTCGTTAGGATGACTAAACACCACCTCACTATCAATAAGACCCCAGAGAAACTCGGATAACAAACCAGACAAAGAAATATTACCTTGGCTTCGTGGCTAGGCGTGCTCCCAGGTCAGACTAAGACAAAGTGGCTGTGAGGGTCACACTCCTTTAGCTACAGCTGTATTTGCTTTAGAGAGAATCACTTTTCCATCTGGCTTTGGAGGGGGTGTATTACATTTGCTTTAGGGAGAAAAGAAACTATCACAATTGTGTAACCAGCCAAATTCTTCCAATGTGTCTGGTGTAGAAATTACTCACACCACTCACAGTATAGTGCCTTAGCCGTTAATGTAATGAGTGGGTAACTAACTTTGTCTATTATGTCAAAGATCTGAGCTGAAAAATCCCAGTAAACAACTACTCCTGTAGCTGGCAACCTGTTTCATTGCACATTCATTTACTGTGCTTATCACTGGGTGATTCCTGAATTCAGTTTGAAAACTAATTTAACACGCATGGGTTTATAATGAACAGCTTGAACTGATAGGATGCTTACCTATTTAGGTGGAAGAAAGAGCTCGAAGAAATTAAAAACATACATTCTAATCACGTCTTTTAAGAATAAAATGCAATATGGCTTGCAAAGTCATTAAGCCACACACACATGTAAATAAACCGAGAAGTGCACACATGAAAGCCGTGATACGGTACTCTGGTTAAAATACAGCTGTTAATAACTGCTTATGAAAAATGTGTCTGGGATAGAATAGCAATAATGTCCTCAAACTCCTGGAGAAATCCTTGGTGGGAAAGGGCCTGATAGCAGATGCTGTCAGGGTTGGCAAGTGGAGCCTTATTGTTTGCTGCAGTAAGTTTATCTTTCCTACCTGTTTCCGCCTGTGGCATTTCAATAACTCAGTCCTAAGAGGACGCTTCCCGGTGCATCTTCAGTGAGATATGCTCATAATAACCAGAGCAGTGAGTAGGCAGTCTGCTGCGGAGTCTGGCTGGTTCCAGCTCTGTCAAAACAAGGTTCTTAGACAGCCCAGATGGAGACGAACAAGAAGAGGTAATACTAGTAGATTCAGAACAGTTACTCTGTTCCAATGACGGCATTCCTTAGGAATGCAAACAAGAAAGTTGCAACCTAGGCACTTTGCGTTTGATGTTGCACAGAATTCAGGTTTCCTTTCTGAATTGCATGCACAGTAATGCTTTAAAGGTTTGCCACTCGAATTCTAAAGTCCGGAAGCAAAGAGCAAGCGAAGAAGAAGAGAGAATGGCAAACTAATATCATAGTTCGGGTGTTCACTTCCTGTTGCTTATTTATTCAGAGGTGATATTTCTAGTTCTTTCTATGAGGACAAATATGAAGTTTTCACCACAAGTAAATTTCATGGACCTTCTACATTTAGTTAGCTCTCAATATTTGAGATGTAACCTAAAGATAAGAGTTTTGAAAATGTCAAATAATAAAATGAGGGCCCAGATAAAAAATACTATGACCAAAAATGATGTGCGATTTGGTGCTCTCATATAAAGACATTAACTCAATATGGCCAGAAGGAGACTTCGGTGCTGTGCATTTCAAACAGTTAATAGCCACATGCTTCAGAATGTAATAAATGTACTCAGAACTTTCAGAGGTTAGTGAGGGAGCTCTGAGAGGGCAGGGGAAAATCCGTCTAAAAAATCATGTATTTCTCAACCTCTGCTTAAAAATTAACACCCACGTGTCTGAAAAGCCATCTTTGCATTGTTCCTGTGGCTCCCTCTCCGCTCGCTGCAACCGCTTCCGCCGCCCCCTCCTCCACCACCGTGGACTCCAGTCCTCCAACTCCCGCTTTTGGAAAAAAAAATCCGCTGCATAGAATCCGCGGCCCCACCATGTCAGACACGGCCGTGGACACCAGCTCCGGATCACCACCAAGGCCTTAAAGAAGAAGGAAGGTGTGGAGGAGGCAGAGAGTGGAAGACGCGCACCTGCGAATGGGAACACTAATGAGGAAAGTGGGGAGCAGGAGGCTGACAATGAGGTAGATGAAGAAGAGGAAGAAGGTGGGGAGGAGGAGGAGGAGGAAGAGGAGGAAGGTGATGATGAGGAAGAGGATGGAGATGAAGAGGAGGCTGAGGCAGATACAGGCAAACGGACAGCTGAAGATGATGAGGATGATGATGTCGACACCAAGAAGCAGAAGACCAATGAGGATGACTAGACAACAAAAAAGGGAAAAGTTAAAGGCCTCCGTGACCTATTCACCCTCCACTTCCCATCTCAGAATCTAAACGTGGTCACCTTCGAGTAGAGACTCCCGCCCGCCTGCCCACCCACCCACCCACCCACCTCGGGCAGCGCCACCTGCAGATGACACGCCCTCGCCACCACCCAACCAAAACCACAACGTGAATTTGCAACAGGGGAGGAAAAAAGAACCAAAACTTCCAAGGCCCTGCTTTTTTTTCTTAAAAAGGAAGATTTGTTTGTATTTTTTATTTACATTTTTATATTTTTTGTACATGTTGTTAGGGGGTCAGCCATTTTTAATGATCTTGGGGACCACAAACCAGCCTTTGGAGCATTCTCTTTCCTACTTCTGACTTTACTTGTGCTGTGACCATGTTCATTATAACCTCAAAGGAGAAAAAAATCCTTGGTAAAAAAAGCAAAACCAACAACTACAACAAACAACCTTACTCTGAGCATTCCAGTAGCTTTCTGGTGTATGCACTTAGCCTGACCTATAGGTAATTGGTTTATAGTATGAGAACGGTTAAAAAGGCCCAAAGAA
>NW_005871337.1:1115802-1121552 GCF_000147115.1 Myotis lucifugus | reverse complement strand
ACTATGATGGAAAAACATTGAGAAAGAAGAAAAGCTTGTACAAACACCAAGAAAAGATTGCAACCAAATTGTCATTAAATGTTTTCAAATATGTGGGTGAAATTTCCCACATACATTTGTTGACAAAAGACATGATGTGCCAGTAGGGAGCAGTATGCTAGGAAATTGAAAGCTGCTAACTTATATGGAGCATCTACATCCTGCAGGGGATATGCTGACAGCAGCACAGGCATTATTATATTTGATCTGCCTGCACCAAAAGTCTGTGGGCTCTGCCATTATCATACCCATTTTATGGATGAGAATACTAACATAATGATTTCAAACCAGTAGCTTTCTGTGTTTGCACCTAGCTGTGCTTTTAAGTCAAGATAAAAAGGTTTCTTTTATGAGATGGTAAAAGCCAAAGATAAAAAGGTTTATTTTTCCGTCTATGAAATTGCTGTTTATTATTTATTTATTTATTTTTTATTTTTGCCTGTTTGTTGTATGTGTGAAACAATGTTGTCCAACAATAAACAGGAATTTTATTTTGCTGAGTTGTTCTAACAAACAAACAAATGAAAAAATTAACATCCACTCCACTACATGGTTGGCAGTTTTGATGTTTTCCAAAACTTCTGAACTTAAAAATATCGCCATGAGGAGGGAGGGAGAAACCAAAGATCAATATCCTGCACTTATTTCCATTGATTTGATTATTAAGTGCAAAATATGACAAGGTCAGGATTTTGCATGATGTCAGATTATTAGAGAGTAAATGGAAAATTAGACTTTACATTATTTTTTAAAAAATATTTTTACTGATTTCAGAGAGGAAGGGAGAAAAAGATAGAAACATGAGTGATGAGAATCATTGATTGGCTGCCTCCTGCACGCCCTCCACTGGGGATAGAGCCCAAAACCCGGGCATGTGCCCTTGACTGGAATCAAACCTAGGACCTTTCAGTCTGCAGGCTGATGCTCTATTCACTGAGCAAAACTGGCTAGGACTAGACTTTACATTCTTAATAAAAATGATCACATTGATTTAAATGAAAAGAGGGTTCCATAATCTTAAGACATTTTCTTAAATTCTCAGAATCTCTATATATAATCTCTCTATATAAAAGCCTAATATGCAAAGTGTCCCCTCAGGAGTTCAACCTGGAGACCAGGAGTTTGATCACTCGCTATGACGTGTGCTGACCACCAGGGGGCAGTGCAGAACGAAGGAAGGCCCAGATCAGCCCTGATCGCCAGCCTCTTAATTATAAATGTCCTCACTCATTCAGTAGAATAATTTAATTGTTGAAGATGGTTTATGTTAATTTTTAGTGAAATGAAAGTCTCTTTTCTCAAAACTTTGTCTATTGAGTTTACACTTTTCTGAAGTTGACAACCGGTATGTCACACCTGGTAGCAAATGCAGGTGATGTGAGTCTTTCTTGTGATTTCAGAGTCTCATCAGAGTTACTGCAGTTTGAATAAATATTAAGAAATGGGATTGCATCACGCTGTGTGACAGGGCGAAGGGCACTCTAGTAGCTAAGACGAGGGCCAGATTGTGCCCAGTTTGGTAGGTTCTCTTACATGTAACATATCAGAGATAGAGCTGGCCATTTTTCCTCCCATTGAGATTAAATGTCTCTACCTTGTCATCCTTCCTTCTGTCTTAGAGATCACTGTTCGCTTGCCCAAGTGAGAAAATGCTGCTAAATCCTGCCATCCACTGTCCTCCCACTGGAACCCCTCTCACCCATGCACTGCCCACTGCGCTCCCTGGCCACTGCCTCTGCTTTAGCTCAGACCCCGGGCTCCTCCTTTCTCCCGAGATGGATGTCAGGGCCTGAAATGCTTTGCTTTTCACCTCTAGCCAAAGTCATCTTTATAAACCACAAATAGGAAATATTTTCATACTAATGAACAATCTTTTTTTTTTTTTTTACAGAGGGGAAGGGAAAGGATTAGAGAGTTAGGTTAGAAACATCGATGAGAGAGAAACATCGACCAGCTGCCTCCTGCACATCTCCTACTGGGGATGTGCCCGCAACCCAGGTACATGCCCTTGACCGGAATCGAACCCGGGACCTTTCAGTCCGCAGGCCGACGCTCTATCCACTGAGCCAAACCGGTTAGGGCCTAATGAACAATCTTAAGTGTCCCCTCAGTCAGCATCAGCAGGAAACCGGAAGTCCCTAGGGTATCATGCAAGCAAGCAGTCGCCTGCCCCTCCCTCATTTTCATCTCTGGGCATCCTGCCTCACACTCCACCTGCCACTCATGAAGAATCGTTTGCCAGTGTCCACACCACTGCACTCTCTTGCCTCTGGGCCTTTACAGCTCTGTTCCTGGAAGAGTCATGTGTTCACCTTATTAGTACTTGCCCTCTGCATGCCACAGCTTCTCCAGGTGGCACTTCTGTGGTCCCTCCAATGATGACCCGCATTCCCTTGGAAAGTTCAAACCTAGCATCCTGTACATGATTTATATACATAGCAGTGTGCTTTCAGCATTCTTCTTTTTTCGCTTAAATTGTTAACTCTTTCAATGAATAAATTCTGAATTGTTTCATTCCCTCACGTATTACCATTTCTTAATACCTACTCACTGACCAAGGCAGTGTCGTTTTATCTGCTAATCCCGGCCATCCTTGATTTATGCCTGTTGCCTACACAGCATCCAACATTTTATTTTATTTATTTATCTTTAAAATATATTTTATTGATTTTTTTACAGAGAGAAAGGAAGAGGAATAGAGAGTTAGAAACATCAATGAGAGAGAAACATCAATCAGCTGACTCCTTCACACTCCCTACTGGGGATGTGCCCACCAAGGTACATGCCCTTGACCAGAATCGAACCTGGGATCCTTCAGTCCACAGGCCGATGCTTTATCCACTGAGTCAAACTGGTTAGGGCTACATCCAGCATTTTAAAGTCATCAGCCCATACACCAAGGTCTGTAAATGATTCAGCATCCTTTATCTTTTGCCTATTTTAAGGTTAAAATTCTTTATTTTGCTATTTTACAGATAAATATTAATTTCTAGAGTGTGCACATATGTTGAAAGCAAAGAGCTGGTGAGGAGTTCCTTCCGGTTATTTTATATTAAATAGATTTCTCTTATTCTATCGAAAAGTTTCAGTACTTAAGCAACTGAGTATTTTGGCTGTGGTAAAATTCATAGTTGGGTGAATGAATGAGAAAATTCGCAGCACCTGAATTATGTTCAGCTCATATAACCTATCATTACATCGTCTTTAAAAAAGATAATTTTAAACAGCATTTCAGAATTCCATCTTATTCCCTAAAGTAGCACTACTGCTAGATTAAAATGTTTCCAATGTGAGCCAGTAATTTCCATATCAAAAAGTATAAGGTTCGTAAATTTATTTTCATCAGGAAGCCAGTTTTTCTTACTCTGGTGTGATTAATTATGAATGATAGGCAGGAGTTGTTAAAATTGTAATGTCATTTTGTCAAGACAAATAGGAAATCAGATTCTATATAAACATGTGTATGTTTACTGCATCTTCACTTTGATGCAACGTATGTATTCACATTTATATTGTATGTAATCACATCTGCTTAAATACAGTATCAAATTTCACTTTAAAATATCTTCTATATAAATCTTAATTTTAAAGTGTTTCAAGTCTGCATTTGCATAATGTACCTAAACCCAGAATAGGGAGAAAAGAAAAATAAAACAGGTGAAATGCAGAGAACAGCAAGTCCCTGTGGAATCAATCACTACCTGACATTCAGAAGCTTATTAAAAACTGGGTCACCTGGTCACCACACCCAGGTGACAGAGTTTCAGTTCTTCTCTCTCTCAAGTCATAAAGTGTAAGAATGATGTCTAGTTGACAAAATCACACCTCTTGGAATTTAATTTACAAGAGTAAACAGTAGGTGGTAAAATAGGAGATAGCATGTTAAGTAGAAAGAAACCAGGCACAGATCCATAAACAGAACTATACCAAAGTTAGGCATTTGTTCTGAAGATCTTAAGAAATCACATTCCTCAGTACATCCCTCCCAGGAAGCAGAGGCAAATAATAAAATATTTTGACATTAGAATAAACACCACGCACGTAAGAGGTAGCTCCATGTCTGAATACTTACATTATTGTAGATCTGCTCATTTGCAATGCAGTTTTCAATCAGATTTTCAAAGACTACATCAGAATTCAAAAAAACTTCAAAATGTCTAGGACAGATAATCTCGATAGATGATCTCATGTTAAGTCTTCTCTCTCTCTCTCTCTCTCTCACTCTCTCTCTCTCTCTCTCTCTCTCTCACACACACACACACACACACACACACACACACACACACCATGACAATAAAGGGACATAGGAAACTCTGGAGGTGTTGGTGTATTTATTACCTTGATGGTGGTGATGGTTTCACAGGTGTTGCATGTGTGCTGTTCTTTGTATACCGATTATACCTCAATAAAAGTTTTCTAAAAGTAGCAGAAAAATAAGACCCTTCAGAGATCCAGATTTCCACGTTTGTTCAATAAAACTAAGTGAGCCTCTGCTTTGGGAAAGGCGCTGTGCTGGGTTTGCAGGTCTCAGCGGGGCTCATGAACGTGCTCTATAATTAGCATTTAAGACATATTTTTAGGACACATTTGAATATGCACCTCATTTTTTCTGATTTCTATTCTTTTGAAAGTATCACATGATTGTGTTACATCAAATGTACCTAACAAAGCTGGAGCCAACATTAAATTTAGGGCAAAATAGTTTGATGTGAATTTGAAAAAAAAATGCCAAAACTATAAAATGAAGTGTCAAGAAAGTTAAGAAAAGAGACAGAAAGTGCCTGAGGCATGGCTGAGTTTTCAGCACATACAGGTGCAGCAAAGGTGGGGGGCTGGAGGGGTCCTTGCACTACATAGACAGGTGGTCTCAGATAGTGCTGGAGTTGATGTTTCCATGACAAGTTGAAGGAAAGGGACAATTATTGACCACAGGAAATAGAGTCGGCAGGACAGCCTTTAGCTCTCAGTGTCCTGTTGCTAAGCGAACCCACTCAGACAATAGATTGGCAGGTGCTTATCTCTCCCTGTTCTCTGGCGCCCTCTTCGCACTGGCAGTTTGATGTTGCCGTAGTGGGAGTAGTTCCCTGGACAGCCCATGTGCTCATCATTGTCTTAGTGATTTTGGTTGTTATATATGCATATGTGTGCACCTGTCCAGTTATTCTTACCTGATTTTGAAATGCATAAAAATGATAATCTTCTGAGGATTGCTTATATCACTAGAAGCCTAGTACTGAAAATGCACCTATGTTGTTTTCTATAACTATATTTAGACTTCACTTGGTATACTACAATCATTTTCTCAGTTATCTAGTCTGATATTTGGGTTGTGTTCCATTTTTTTCACTGCTCTTGCTAACAATGATGTACTGATTTTTGTACCTACTTATTGCTCTATGGACAGAATTTTCTCCTGCATGTATAGCTATAAGTAGAATGACTCCTGATACTTTTGAATTTGTTAAATAATACCAATTTGTGTCCAAAATTATTCTAACAATTTGCATGCCTACCAGAGGAAAAAATTGGTTCATATTCTTAATATTATTTCTAGCATTTGCTTACTAGCTTTGGTTTTCATTTTTTTCCAGGTACATGGGTAGAAAGTCTTATTTTGATCTCAGTTTGCATTTTTCTGATGAATGGTTTGTGTGGGCTTTGTCTTTTCTTTTTATGTATGTGTGTGTGTGTGTGAAGCCATATGTATGTTA
>NW_005871337.1:1111174-1113616 GCF_000147115.1 Myotis lucifugus | reverse complement strand
AAGAGATTAAAAAGTACAGATTGGCCCTAACTGGTTTGGCTCAGTGGATAGAGCGTCAGCCTGCGGACTCAAGGGTCCCAGGTTTGATTCTGGTCAAGGGCATGTACCTTGGTTGTGGGCACATCCCCAGTGGGGAATGTGCAGGAGGCAGCTGATCGATGTTTCCCTCTCATCGATGTTTCTGACTCTCTATCCCTCTCTCTTCCTCTCTGTAAAAAATCAATAAAAAAAAGTACAGATTGGTAGTTGTAGAATAGTTACAGAGATGTACTTAACAGCACAGGGAATATTGTAAAAGAAATATATCCTACATAATAAAGAGGTAATATGAAAATTGACTGTCACACCCTTGCAAAAGATGGCCACCCCCATGTGGTCAAAGATGGCCACCCCCATGTGGTCACAAGTTGGCCACCACAAGATGGCTGGCAGGGGAGGGCAGTTGTGGGCAATCAGGCCAGCAGGGGAGGGAAGTTGGGGGTAACCGGGCCTGCAGGGGAGGGCAGTTGGGGGTGATCAGGATGGCAGGCAGAGGCGATTAGGGGCAATCAGGCATGCAGGCAGGTGAGCAGTTGGGAGCCAGCAGTCCCCGATTGTGAGAGGGATGTCCAACAGATGGTTTAGGCCCAATCCCTGTTGGATAGGGACTAAACTGGCAGTTGGACATCCTCCTACGGGTCCCAGACTGGAGAGACTGCAGGCTGGGCTGAAGGATACCCGTCCCCCCAGTGCACGGATTTTGTGCACTGGCCTCTAGTGTATATATATAAATGGCTAATATGCAAAGTGTCCTCTCGGGAGTTTAACCGGGAGACCAGGAGTTTGATTGCTTGCTATGACGTGCGCTGACCATCAGGGGTGGTGCAGAATGAAGAAAGGCCCTATTCGGCATCTGGTAGCCAGGAAGGGAGGCCCTGGCTGGCAGCTGGAAGGCCCGATTGGCCCTGATCGCTGTCCAGGCCTAGGGACCTACCTGTGCAAGAATTTCATGCACTGGGCCTCTATATTATAATAACTATGTCTGGGGCCAGGTGGGTACTTGAAGCAGTGGGGGCACCAACTCTGTAAAGAAAATGATTTTCTAATCACTAAGATGGACACCTGAAACTGATACAGAATGATATTGAATGTCAACTTTAATTGAAAACTAAAATAAATTTTAAAAAGTAAGTTTTATTATTTTATCAGGTTTTAAATGAAATTATAAAATCTTTATAATTAATCTTTCTAAATAGTAATTTAATTTTTATTTACTCTGTAGTAAAATCTACAATGAAGATCAATTTGAAGGCTAAAAAAAAACCCAAAAAAACAATTGCTGTACCCTAGCCACAATGTGGTTTTAGATTTGTTAGTCCTGGTGTGATACTTGATAACTTGCATTTTCATTTTCCAGATGTTACTAATAATTCTGGTCTCTGGACGACAATGGAGGAGACTGTGGTCTGAAATACAGAGTGGAAACTTAAGTGTTTCACTAGAAATTTGTGATGTTATTGAAGTAATTTCACATACTAAATACTCACTTCCCTGTAACATTATGTTCCCTGTAACATAATATTTTTCCTCTTTGAGTGTATAAAGATTAAATAATGAGGCATTATAAAATACTTATCTTGTTTTTTGTTGTTGTTGTTTTTTGTTTGTTTTTTTAGTAAAATATGTTGATGTTATTTTTATCTACAATGTGTCTATAGGAGTCAACAAATGGGCTAAGTGGATTGCCTAGATGTTTCTACAGAGTACCTAGAATCTAAATCGAATTAAGGATTATGATCTTATATGACAATGCATCTACCTTGGCCTCAGCTAAAACAAATTACTTCACTGAAGTTTGGGATGGATGAAAGTAAGAATTAACCCAACCTTGCATTGCCAGTTTCAGCAATAAGCAAAGGATGATCTACAGTTTTTGTGTAATTATTTATATTAAAGACTAGAAGTTCAGTGCATGAAATTTGTGCACTGGAGAGTGGTTCCCTCAGCTGGCCTGCACCCTCTTGCAATTTGGGACTCCTCAGGGGATGTCTGACTGCCGGCTTGTGGCTGGATAGCCTTCTGCTGCTACACAGCCTGCTGCTTGAGCTTTAGCAGCTGCTGCGCGTGCACGGGCTGGGGTCACCACGATCCCTCCTACGAACACCATCGGGTGGGTGAGTCAAGCACGGAAGCACCCTGAGTTCCCTGTGTTTCCTGGAGTCACTGAGTTGTTCAGACTGACTGCCTTCTACAGAGAACGGCACTGGGATCGGGCCTAAGCCGGCAGTTGGACATCCCTCTCGCAGTCTGGGACCCCTCGGGGGATGTAGCAGTGTGCCAAGTGGGAGGCGGCCAGGGAGGAGCCCAAATTGGGGCTGGGTGCCTTGCCATTCGCTCTCATCTCAACCCGCTGCACTCCCTTCTGCAGCTCCGTAGTGCTGCCACGGAATCGGGAGAGGCTCC
>NW_005871337.1:1070718-1110178 GCF_000147115.1 Myotis lucifugus | reverse complement strand
CACCCCCTGTCACACACAGAGCAGGGCCGATCAGGGGGTTGGGACGCCACACCCTGTCACACACAGAGCCGCAGGGCGATCAGGGGGTTTGGGCGCTGCCCCCTGTCACGCTGGTCCGGTGCCAGGAGGCCTCGAGGCTCTGCTGATCCCGGTGCTGGGAGGCATATTACCCTTTTACTATATAGGATAGAAGCCTGGGGGCTGGCTGGTTTGCCCTGAAGGGTGTCCTGGATCAGGGTGGGGGTCCCCACTGGGGTGCCTGGCCAGCCTGGATGAGGGGATGATGGCTGTTTGCAGCTGGTCACACACCCTTCAGGGTGGGGGTCCCCACTGGGGTGCCTGGCCAGTCTGAGTGAGGGGCTGAGGGCTGCTTTCAGGCTGGCGGTTTTGACTGCTTTCAGGCTGGCGGGAAGCTCCCAACCGCTCCTTTTTTTCTTTTTTTTTTTTCTTCTGGGCCAGCTTTAGCTCTGGCTCTAGCTCTGAGGCTTCCGCTGCTGGTTTGTTTGCGGTTCTATAATCGAAACAATGTATAACTTCAGCTCTGAGATCCCAGCCGGCTATATTTGTTAGAATGTTTCAAACTGCCAGCTCAGAGTCCGGCAAGGCGGGGAACGTTGGAGTCTGCAGTCACGGGAGCAAGCAAGCCTCATGTTCGCTTCCAGCTGCCTGGCTGCCGGCCGCCATCTTGGCTGACAGTTAATTTGCATAAGGATACGCTGATTAGCCAATCGGAAGGGTAGCGGTCGTACGCCAATTACCATTTTTCTCTTTTATTAGTGTAGATAAGAATCACAATTATGTGGTAAAGAATCAGAGAACCAACAGATCCCCAAAATGGACAATTTAAGCACATAACTCACAATGGTCTTCCTGCGGTTTATTTCATTGCTTTTTGTCAACCCCCAATCTATTAAAAGGCATTGAATAGAGCCTTCAGGTTGCACTCAGGCTATTGCATGTTTTCCAATAGAAATCACCAGATTTAAAACCATATGAAGCATAAGTTTTGCTTAATTTCCCCCATGAGATTGAAAAATGTAATTGGTCAATTTATCACAAACATCAATAGAACCAATTACTAAAACAAATAAATCTGGCTCCATATTTCTTTCTAGAAGAGATGGAAAGGGATTTATTTTTATAGCATCAAATTCTGTGTGTGGATAGATAGTCTAGAATCACCTTACCTTTATGCTTTATGAAACTGGCCTAATAAATTTTTAGTCCTCTCAGTGAAGGATAGAAGTTAATTTGTTGCTTGCTCATCTGCCTATAGATATGTAGTAAATTATCTGGCCAGGAGAATAACAAACCATTGGACAACGGCAATTTTATTCTATTTACTGGATTAGAGGAAAAGCACTACAAGCTTAATTAAATTGTGGTATGTTTCAGGAGCTGTTATTTATAAAGGTAGTATAAACAATGCCACCATCACGGTGCCGCATGGATGTGTACTGATTAATTCCTGGAAAACACATTGTGCTTTTATTGGACTAGATCCACCAGGACCCTGATCTGAGAATATTATTTGATTTAATAAGAAGTAAGATCTATCATCTGTTGTAACCCCAGGATGAACATCTTGCATCTTGGAATAAATAATTTAATCCGATGTCTTTAAAACTTGTCCTACTTCTTAAGAAATCTTGCAAGTCTAGCATTTTAAAATGCTATTAAAATACCAGCACACATCAATCATAAGATGCAATGGCATAAATGCCATTAGAAACTGATCAGGAATTCTTAAGGACCTAAGAAGCTCCTTAGTACTAAGTTGAGCAAGAGACATTCTTTTTAAAATACTGGTTGCTATGGCAACTCATAAAAATATGCTTATTGATTTTGAGAGAGAGAGGAAGGGAAAGAGATAGAAAGAAACATCAATGAGAGAGAAACATCATTGATTGGCTGCCTCTTGCATGTCCCCCACTGGGATCCAGCCCAAAACCCAGGCATGTTCCCTGACCAGGAATCCAACCGTGATCTCTTGGTTCATGGGGCAATGCTCAACCACTGAGCCACACCTGCTGGGTGCTATGGCAACTCTCTCAATAGCAGTGTGAGGGTCTTTAATGAATGGCTTCCATGTCCTCACAGATTATATTATAAAAAAATTTAAACAATTTTAAAAATTTCTATTGCATCATAACAAAAATTGCTCAAAATCCACAATCTAATGAATTTGTATATGTGTAAAGTTTTAATTGACTATGCATTTAACAATTTGTGAGTGAATTAAACATTTGAAAAGACTATTAGCCTACAGGTACAAAGAATAAAACACCTGGATTGGGATTCAGTGCCCATACTAAGCTTCAGTCTGACCTTTGACCTGCTGCTTAGCCTTTCTCAAGGTAAATTTCCTCAACTGCAGGATACAGGAATGGTATGGTGATACCTGGAAACTTAAGTCATTAGGACTTTGTGAGCACAAATAAGATGCTGGATGCAAAAGGCCACTGTCTGGTTTTTTTTTTTTTTTTTTTGCTTTTGTAAGATGCTATTAAAAAGACCTATAAACATATGCATTGAGCCTTCTATAATGCTAATAAGTAAAATAAGACTCACAATGCATCATTTTAGTAGCCTGAGAAATATTCTTCTGGTAAGGAGAGCTCATGATAATGCTATATTTGTAGAACAAAGACAGAATCACATTTTAATTGGATAAGATTGTGACACTGTTAAATTTGCAATAGGTAAGCCCATGGCTTATGCTTTAGATATCAGATTATCACTTCTGTTAAGCATTTGGCCCATTGTTTCATCTGTAAACACTGAGTGGCCAGATTATTATGACCACCTGACATTTGTAGGCAATTTAGCCGTACACTGCATCGTATGGGATATGGAAGCTGAAGGCCTGTTCAAACACCTTTGCTGTCTGTAGTTACCAAGATAAAATGTCTCCAATTCGCACAGGAACATGAGGATTGGACAGTTGAGCATAGGAAAAAAGTCATGTGGTCCGATGAATCACGTTTCCAGTTGCATCATGCAGATGGCAGAGAGAGAATTTGGCTGAAACAGCATGAAACCATGCATCCCACATGCATGAGTACAACCTTTCAAGCTGGTGGGGGCAGTGTTATGGTTTGGGGCATGTTTTCCTGGCATGATTTGGGCCCTTTAATTTGTGTGGAACAGCATCTGAATAGCACAACATACCTAAGTATAGTTGCTGATCAAGTTCATCCTATCATGTTGATGGTGTATCCCAATGGAGATGGCTTCTTCCAACAAGACAATGCGCCATACCACGGTGCTCATATGGTGCAGGAGTGGTTTCAAGAACATGAGGGAGACTTTACCTTGCTTAGGTGGCCCCCACCATCAGCAGATCTCAATCCAATTGAGCATTTGTGGGACAAAGTTAAAAGAGCCATCAGGCAGCTGGTTCCACAACCATCAAATCTCACAGAACTGGACAGTGTTATTCATCAGGCATGGTGTCAGATTCCTCGCATCACCTTTCAACATCTCGTGGAGTCAATGCCAAGAAGAATCGCAGCAGTATTGAAGGCAAAAAGTGGCCCAGCGAAGTACTGGTGGGGTGGTCATAATAATCTGGCCACTCAGTGTATATTGTATGTTATATTATATTGTATTCATGTTAAAAAAATATTAGTGTATATTTTTATTTTCCTCATATTGTGGCAATGGGCAAAATAAGGTATCTGTGAAATTTGCTTCCTTACTCTTCTAACTTAAAACAAAATGAATAACATTTCAATTCAAAGTCTTTCTGAAAAGTTTGTTCCCTTGATATTCCTTTTTTAAATATATTATTCAAATTATTTATAGACATTTCCATATAGAAGTAACTATAAAAACAACAGAAGCCATGCTAAGAAAGCAGCAAAACCTCCCAGGAAATCGTTTTTCCTTAATTTATGCAAAATCACATTTTAAAGAGAGAGTGTTAAGGAATGTGCTCTCTTCTATCTCTAACTTCCACATTCCTCTTTACTTAAGAGATTAAAATACAATCTGGTATATCTGAACCTGACCTCATATCTAGGTTTTGGGGAATATCAAATGCTCAAAAAGAAAGAACTCTCACAGTATCGGTCTTGCCTGAGAGAGATGGAAGGAAGGGGTTCTGGGGATTACTTTAGAGTGGGCATCATATTTGATTGTGTTTGTTTTTACTCAGTCACTACCTTTGCTAGAAACATCCCCCTCTTCAAATAACGTTTGGTATTTTTGCCTTTTCTCATCCCATACACACCCAAAAATGTGACATACTATAGAACAATAAATAGTGAATTAGAAAACTACCATTGGCCTGCAGTCACAGATTATCCTTAAAAACTAATCCATATTATCTTCAATTAGGAATAAAAAGCTCATTTTTTAGACTATGATTTACTTTTAACTTTGAGTCTTTCATCATACTGTGATTTTATTTTTGAGTCTTTGATCTAAAGATTATAAAGAAGCCGGGCAACAAAGTTTTA
This sequence comes from Myotis lucifugus, assembly GCF_000147115.1. Lineage (NCBI taxonomy): Eukaryota > Metazoa > Chordata > Mammalia > Chiroptera > Vespertilionidae > Myotis > Myotis lucifugus. The sequence continues at coordinate 1,105,715 of NW_005871337.1, read as the reverse complement.
GATAATATTTTAGTTTAAAGTAATCAATCTACACTAATAAAAGAGAAACATGCAAATTGGTATCACTCCACTATGCCCACCAGCCAATCAGAGAGACTATGCAAATTAACCCAACAAAGATGGCGGTTAATTTGCATATGCAGGCCCGGAGCCAAGACTGAAGGCTCTGGCCAGAGTGAAGACTGAAGACTGAAGAGGCTTGGCTTCTCCGCTGTGGCCGGACCAAAGGCCTGGGTCCCAGGTGCCAGAGGAAAACCAGTGCCGGCAGTCAGGGGAAGGAAGGCCTATTGTGCGAATCTTCGTGCAAACGGGCTTCTGGTGAAATTATAAAATGAAATCTGTCTTATTAGAGATTAAAATCCAGGGAAATGGTTTCCCATCTACACTAATAAAAGAGAAACATGGTAATTAGCGTACGACCACTACCCTTTTCATTGGCTAATCAGTGAGTATATGCAAATTAACTGACAACCAAGATGGCGGCTAATTTGCATATGTCAGCTCCAAGCCACAGACTGAGGGAGCCAGCCAGCTGGCTGCGGCGGGAGCTGGGGGTGCCCCTGCCCAGGCCTAAAGCCTCGGGCAGAGGCTTTAGGCTTGGGCCGGGGAGGAGCCAGCCAAAGATTGTTGATGGCAGCGGAGGCGGGCAACCAGGGCGGAGCCAGCCAGTGATCGTTGATGGCAGCGGCAGGGAGCTGGGGGTGCCCCGGCCCAGGCCTAAAACCTCGGCCTGAGGCTTTAGGCCTGGGTCAGGGAGGAGCCAGCCAGGGATCGTTGATGGCTGTGGTGGCGGGGACCTGGGGGTGCCCCGGCCCAGGCCTAATGCCTCGGCCAGAGGCTTTAGGCTTGGGCCGGGGCGCAGCCAGCCAGCGATCCTTGATGGCCACGGTGGCTTGGAGCTGAGGGTGCCCTGGCCCAGGGCTAATGACTTGCCAGAGGCGTTAGGCCTGGGCAGGGGCCAAACCAGCAATTGGTGTGAACTACAGAGGAAACACCTTTTCTGACTGCTGATTGGTTAAGCTCCCTGTATGCCACTGGTAATATTCTTAGTAACTTGGGTAATAAGAGTCCAAAAAATGATCTAGGGTTTTTTTTACCACACTCCTGGAGAAAAAAATGAAGGTCTGCTGCTGGAGGGTTAAGAAATGTCATATCCTGTCCTAGCCAGTTTGGCTCAGTGGATAATGCCTCGGCCTGCCCAACGCAGATTCTGGGTTCAATTCTGACCAAGGGCATGTACCTAGGTTGCAGGTTCCTCCCTGGCTCCGGCTCAGGTCAGGGCTCATGCAGGAGGCAACCAATCAAAGTGTTCCTCTCACTTTGATGTTTCTCTCTGTCTTTCCCTTTCTCTTCCACATTCTCTAAAAATCAATGGAAACATATCCCCAGGTGAGGATAAAGAAAGAAAGAAATGTCATATCCTATGAAAGACACTTCTTGAAAATGCCTAAAGAAAGTTGTCATTTTTTTTATGGTAAAGGGACTGGAGTCCGTGTTGATGAAAACACCTTGGTGGCTGCGGTGACTGGCAGTGGCTGCAACAGTGGGGTGATGGGGTTGGTGCCTTCCCCTGATCAGCCCGGTCGACTCCCACAAAGGGAGGCCAGCCTGTGGCTTAGGCCCATTCCCCAAGGGGAGCAGGGAGCAGGTAGTAGGACATCCCCTAGGGCTCCCAGTATATGATAGGGAGCAAGCTGGGCTGAGGGAACCCCATCCCCAGTGCACAAATTTTTGTGCACCGGGCCCCTAGTTTTGCTTATAAAATACTCAAACTATAACTTCAATTTTTAATGTTCCCAGATTAGATCCTGTTCATTTTAGAATTAAATTTAATATTCATATCAATAATTAGTACAAATTAACAAATGCTTGCTGTTATCTGTATTATGTTTACATTTAAAATAAAGATGATGCATTAATTATGTTAATATTTTATGCTCTTAAAGATACGAAGTGACAATTTATACTAGTTATATAATAACTAGCTCATATGCAAAATCATTTTTTGTAAACTTTGGAAGACTGATTACTTGAATAAATAATAATGTAAATCTGTATTTTTTAAAAAGGTTGGCTGTTATACAAATGATTGAATTGTTTTTACAAATTCAAGTGCACGTGTGTTTTAGTACTTTATGAATGATAGCTATTAAATATGTAAGTCTCAAAAAAATTCAATTATGATATATTGATAGCTTCCTATTGAAACCAAAGTGCCATAATCAGATCCGAGTTTGGTGTCTAGCAAAATCAAAGAATGAGTTCACAGATAAAGATAGTAAATGTAAGCAAAGTTTATTGAATATAGAGATAGATGAACTCACTGCAGCAGGCAGGGAGGGGGTCCCAAAGCAGGTTGCTGCTGACACTTCTTTGTCTAGGGGTAGGTATATGCTTTGCTAGCTCTTGATTGGTCCTTTTAAAGAATTCTGCCTCAGCAACATCCATACATTTTAAATCTCACGTCTTTCATGTTTGTATTCCTTCCTGCACAGCCAGGTTGCCTCAGCAACTCCCGCCTAGGTGGGTCTAGTCTTCCTCTCACAAGGTCCCATCCCTGACAACCTCTTCTATCTCCTTATTCTACACTCTGATTTGGAGACCCCAACTGCTGTTGGGAACAGGGGCGAGGGCCACTCTGCTACTTCCAGCTGAAGAAGGGCATTGTATGTGGTGTAAGGGCTCTATCGGAGGCAGATGATCTGAGCGACCATGGAAGATGGGAGCTGACACTCAGAGTTCCATTTCCATGACCATCTGTAACTTGACTGCTTCCAATTCTGAAGGAAACAAAACATACAACTAAGGCTGAAAGGGTTCTTAGGATGCATGGGCCAAAGATGAGTACCAGGGAAAGCATTAAGAGGGGTCCAACTAGAGGCAAAAGCCAGGAAGTTCAGTTAAGATTCTGTAGCCAGGTGCCCCAGAATTCTGAAAGTTATTCTTGGACTTTTGAGGCCCTATGAACGAGTTTCTTGGCCCCATTCCTTATTATGCCAGACTGGGTGGCATAAAAATAGCATTTTCTTCTCTAGGAACAGGCATTCTCCCCTTTCTCAGCTGTGAGGTGGTCAAGTCCTCTTTGATTTTGGAGGGTAACTGCTGCCCGTGAGTCTAACTTGTCCTGTATTATGACAATACTTGAGGCAATCTCCTCTAAGCTATCTGTAAGGTCTTTGGATAAGTTCTTTGTTTGTTTGTTTTTTCATTTTTATTTTATTTTATTTATTTATTTATTTATTTAATCCTCACCCAAGGGTATTTTTTCCATTGATTTTTAGAGAGAGTGGAAGGGAGAGGGAAAGACAGAGAAGCATCAATGTGAGAGAAACATCGATTGGTTGCCTCCTGCATGAGCTCTGATCAGGGTCAGAACCTGCAACCAAGGTACGTGCCCTTGACTGGAATTGAACCCAGAACACTTTGGTCTTCAGGCAGACGCTCTATCTACTGAGTCAAACTGGATAAGGCTGAATAAGTTTTGATAGTAAGAAAATGAGGTTGCTAGTCCCTCTATTCCAGTGCCTAGGCCTGTAGCTATTCCTAGGCTGGCAAGGAGAGGAAGGAGGGCAATGCCTCTCCTGGTCCAAGAATAAGATGTGAGAGGGACCTGAAAGGACTGATTATTGGGGGCAATGTCTATTTTGGGGGGAGAGATAGATTAGGATGCAGGTCCCAGTCCACTTGGCTGGGAGACAGAGATAGGTATTGGTACTGCACAGAAAGAAGATGCATTGGCTTTCTAAGCAGGAAGTGTTCTCAGTGGAGAAGAGGTGAGTGACCTTGTTCTCATTTTCCCAAACAGAGAAAATTCCAGTCAAGTTTGCCCTCATCTCTCTGCCTACGTTCCCTTGGGTAACCCACACTTCAGGGTCAACTTCAGTCTTTACTAATGGTAGGCAGTGTTCTTGCTCTGTTTCCATGCGTATGGTGGTCCTGAAGTAGGCTAAGATGTCAGGCCCCAAAAGGGGAGTCGGACTTTCTGGCATAATTAGGAAAGTCTGTGAGGAAAAAAAAAATTGACCCATTTACAACTCAAAGGCTGAGAAAAATGCCTAGCCACCAGCTTACCAGACACCCCCTTAATGGTCACACTATGAGACCAGGGTAGGCCGGGATTGGAGAGGAGAACAGAGATGGTGGCTTCAGTGTCAAGGAGGAAATAAATTTCCTCGCCCTCAACAGTCAGGGTATTCTGGAGCTCCTGGGTAGAGATTATAGTCTGTGTTGGAGATGGGTGGGAAGGCACCAGGGCCCACCAGTCCTACTGCTGGACCATCTGAGATGCCAGATCAGCCTGTGCGAGCCTGTGCCCCTTTAGGCAGCCAGACTTCCAGTGGATCCCCTTGCAGATAGGACAGGGCTTAGAGCAAGCATGTCAAACTCAAAGGCTAACATGGGCCAAAAAGACAAGGCATGAGGCCCGCGGGCCGCAAGTTTGACATGCTTGGCTTTGAGGGTGGCTTTCTGTCTCTCTGTAAGCAGTCCCTCCAGACATGCCCTTGCTGACCACAGTTATAACAAGTAACATCCCCGGGGCCCCAACCTGTGATGCCAGCACTCTGGAGCACTGCAACCAGGGCTGGGGCGCTCTCTCTGCCATTGGCCCTCCTCTCCTCAGCCTCCTCTTGGTCCCAATTATAAAAAACCGAAGTGGCTACTTTTAGGAGGTTGTCTAAGGTACTCTCAGGGCCAATTGCCAATTTTTATAGTTTCCTCCTAATATTTGGAGTTGATTGAGTTACACATTTGTCTTTCATAATGAGTTGGCCCTCAAAAGATTCTGGGGGCATAGACGTGTATTTCCTCAGTGCCTTCCTGAGTCTGTCCATAAAGGCCAAGGAATCCCCATCCTTCCCTTGCTCTATAGTTCAAAGGCTTGGAACAGCATTTCATTAACCCTTGGATGACACAAGTCTCGAAATGTTTTCTATTCCAACCTCCTAGCTCATCATTAATCCATTTAGGGTCTTTCCGGGGTACAGTCTGTTGGCCAGTGGGGTAGCGATCAATCTGATCACAGGGGATCACTGGCACTTGCTAAGAAGTATTCATCCCCAAACTGCTTAGTTGCATCTTGGGACCACTTCTCTGATCCTGAGAATTTCAGGCTCAAAGGAAGCATTATATCCTTCCATGACAAATCAAAGGTTTGTGTCAGTCCCTGAAAAACATTTATGTGCTTGTTAGGGTCATCTGAAAATTTTCCCAAATCTATCTTAATTTGTCTTAAGTCCTGTAAGAAAAATGGTCCCTGGATCTGGTGGATCCAAACTCTCCTCCAGCCACTGTCTGGAGAGGACAAGGGTAGCCGGGGGTCTGGGTAGTCCAGTCCTGTTGGGTTTGGGCAGGACTGGTCCTTCTGGGGGCCCTGGATAAAGAGGACAAATGGTTCAGATGTACCCGGTGGAGTACTAGGCCTCATCACTCCTTAGGTGTTTCTGACTATCTGATACCAATTTGGGTCAATGCTGCTGGGAGCAAGGGGTCAGTTTTGCACTGGTGATACAATTTCTGATTGTCTCTTAAAGCAAAGAAGGCCTGAACATAGGGGACCTTAGACCACTGCCCTTCCTTCCCACAGAAAAGATCTAATTGCAAGATGGAATTCTATAGTTAATTCTTCCCTCTGGGGGCCACGTCTCTCCATCTGCAAGCTCATATTGAGGCCAAGCGGAGTACAAAAGAGGATCAGGTGCTTTCTCTTCAGGGTTTGTGGATCAAACAACTAATCCCAGTTCCTTGGTACACAGCCTAATGGGGTGCTGGCCTTGGTGGTAGATGAGGAGTTTCCTATTTGAAAAGGAAAAAAGAACAGAGAGGCATCTAGCACCTTCTAACTCGGGCCCTCACCAGGCATCCCTGTGTAGGGCAAGAAAAAGATCATTCACTAGTGCATGTCCACTAACAGAGCCAATGGGCCGGACTATAGATCCATGCTTACTGGCGAGGTCCTACCTGATCTAACCCCCTATTGCTTGTGCTCACATATGTGTGACCATATGCAAGTCTCGGGGGGACTAGTCACACGTATCTATGAGACCTCCTGTGCTGCCTGTGGGGATTTTCCTCAGCGGGAGAGGAACAGACCCTGGTCTGAGGGAGAGTGACCCCAGCGACTGTAATGTTTCTGCAGGGCAAACTGGGCCTATTGGAATGACCTAAAGCCGATTCTAGATCAAGGAAAGTTTCTTAAAATTCACACTCTGGGAAGGTCGTCAAACTTATTTGACCAAAAGATCATATATAAAAGACTTTTTCCTTCTTAAAAGACTGAAAAAGAACTGAACAAATTTAGTATTAGCTTATTTTAGATGTATTTATCTAGTAAATTTATTATTCAGGGGCTTCACTTCATTTGTCCTTGGGTGTTGGGTGTGGTCAGTAAATGACACTAATTGGATTTCTGCTGCCTCCCTGAGTAGGTTGATTTCAGCTCTTTACCCTCTGGTTGGGGAGGAATAATGCAAATCACTGACTTTTAAGTGTCCTTGGTTTGGGGAAGGCAGGGTTTTCTAGATGCTGCTTTCCCTGCCCCTTCCTTTCTTCTCCTCTCTTGTCTCTCCTCTTCCTCCATCTCCTTCCTCTCCTCCCCTTTCTTCCTTTCTTCTGCTCCTTCATGCATTCACTCACCTGGGCACTCTTTCATTTCCATCACTTTATTCTTATTTTATTTTTGGCTCTACTAGAGAACAAAACAGAATGCAAACCCCTACCTACTGGAGCTTAATGACAGTGGAGGAAAATACACAATAAAAGTAAACATAGTAAATAAGTGTATTGTATGGTCCATTAGACAAGATAAGTGGATTTTTCAGAAAACAGAGTAAGAGGAGCGGGTGTATACATGGAAGTGGTTTGAAGTTTTAAAAAGAGTGGGCAGGGCTGCATGCTTGTGAAGATGTTTGGACTCAGCAAGGGAGTGAGCCACGCAGGCACCTGCAGAGTGGCCGGAGCAGGAGAAATGGCCAGTGCAGAGGCCCCAGTGAGCAAAGTCTGCCCAGAGCCGGCACCAAGGTGAGAACATGAGAACCGGAAGGGCTGCCTGACTGAAGCTCCAGGGAAAGGAAGACAGGTGACATTAGGTAGGAAAATGGAGGATAGGGCAGGCCACCTAGAAACTTACAGACCATTGTAAGGACTTAAGCTTTGACTCTGGGAGAAATCAGAGTGTCTGGAGCTGTGCTGGTGTGTGTGTGTGTGTGTGTGTGTGTGTGTGTGTGTGTATGTGTGTGTGTGAGCGCTCACACAAGTTTGATAGAAAGTTTGAAAGGATATCTGCTAAGGCACAGCCTTCTCCCATCCCCCACACTCGGAAGCTGAAATACCCATCTTGCCTCCTTAGTATTTCCCATGGCATATGAATGGGGGACAGTGGACACCTCAGCTGTGTGAAGCTACCTGGAAGTCGCTGGAAGATGTGCACATTTCCCAGAAAAATTACTGTTTTACTTGCTATTCTGCCTTCATTTCAGTCCCAGGACTGGAGGCAATGAGCCTGAAAACAGTGGAAGAAACATGGCGGAATGCCGCGTAGAAACCATTATCAGATTCATTTCCAAAGGATGAGATTAGCAATCACGGGCTGCCATTTCCTGCAATGTGCTCCTCTGCCTTGTCCCAGCATCGCTCCTGCACACACGTGTCCTCATTTTGTGTAGGTTTTGCAGCCATTGGAAACAGCTGCGCCTACAAATAACCAGAAGCGAAATTGGGGTGTCAACTAATTTTTATCTGATTATCAATGACTCAGTTGGCTGGTAATTTTGCCACAAGTCTGTTTCCTCAAGTTGGGAAGGAAACTTAGACAGAAAAATATATCAGGAAACCCTGGATTGCTTGTTTATTGCCTTTTCTATTCTTTTTTAAATGTACTGATTTGGGAGAGGGAGAGAGAGAGAGAAAGAGAGAGAGAGAGAGAGAGAGAGAGAGAGAGAGAGAGAGAGAGATTTGTTGTTCTATTTATTTATACATGTATTGATTGATTCTTGTGTGTGCCCTGACCAAGAATTGAACCTGCAACCTTGGTGTATGGAAGGACACTCCAACTGAGTTACCCGGCCAGGTCTGGCCATTGCATTTATTTTCTCGTATAGACCTCATTCTGTCCATAGTATATTAATTATAAGTTGCAAGTTGCATCAATAAAACCCAAAGGAGAATTGTAATCACGCGGGTTTGGTGCCCTATAATTGAACTCTGCACCCTCCCTGGACGACCGGGAATTGGTCAGTCTCTCTGGAACTGAAGGAAAAACTGACCCCTTCAATTAATACTTATAAAGGCCTCTACTTTAATTGAAAAATCATGAATGAGAATAATAATTTTCAACATTCTATAAATTTTTGAATACATTGGCTAGTGGGTAATTAAATTAAATGCTATTTTTTTGCAAAAAGAACCATCTATAAATTAGCATATGAATTTTCCTTGTTAAGATTCTAAATTTTCATGTGTGAATTTTAACAATAATATGAAGAGTTGGGAAATGTGATGTTTTGCTTTGATAACTTAAAATTACTGCCCTTTTAAATGCTATTACTCTCTTAAAGTTACCTGGAAAGTATGAGTTTTAAGAGAATAGAAGAAACAGAACACAACCTCTAGTGATGATAGGAATGTATTTCAATATTCTGATATAGAGAATTGCGCATGCATTTATGTATGTCAATTATTCCAGAGGGACCTTGTGTAATGGCCTAAATTTTCCCCAAAATGTCCTTAAAAATCTAATATTTTCTTTGCAAAGGAGCTAATTGTAGCAGGACAGCCACAGTTATCAGGGAAATTTAGTGTCAAGTCCTACAGTATTTTTTTTTAAAGTTACTAAGTTTTAGAAATAACATAAGTAAATAAATATGTACTAAATAATTGGGAATGTAAACTAAATCTAAATAGCATTAATAAATAAATGGATAATATTAATGGGTAATATACAACTAGATACATATGGGGGTATTAACATAACAATAACATAAGCATTAGCATTAATGAAAGTGTGTGTCTCATGAGGTTACCAGGTACCTCCCTACTTCAGACCATGGTGTTCATTACTATTGTACCAAATACAATGGAAGTGCTTGAAATATCTCTACTTATATCTAGGTGGTGTATGTATTTGAAATGCTGTACTCCTTGATTTTTAACCCTTAAGCTAAATTTGAACTATATTGCCAAGAACAGTAAATTATCCAGGGATTTTACATTTATTATTAGTTTCGTTAAATGTCCAATCTCCGTGAGCACCATTGATGAACATTTGCTCTTTGGAGACTAGTCACAGGTTTAGATGGTAAATAGTTCTCCTGTTCATTTAATAACATTTAAAAATTTTATTTAGTCTCTATCACTTCCTAGCTTTGAAGATATTCTTACAGTATTCCCTAAGAAAAATCCTATCTAATAAAAGAGTAATATTCAAATTGACCATCACTCCCACACACAAGATGGCCACCCCCATGTGGTCACAAGTTGGCCACCACGAGATGACGGGCAAGGGATGGCAGTTGTGGACAATCAGGCCAGCAGGGAAGGGAAGTTGGGGGTGACCAGGCTGGCAGGGGAGGGCAGTTAGGGGCAATTGGGCTGGCAGGGGAGCAGTTAGGGGCAATCAGGCAGGCAGGCAGGCAGGTGAGTGGTTGGGAGCCAGCAGTCCTGGATTGTGAGAGGGATGTCCGACTGCCCATTTAGGTCCACCGGGATCTGGCCTAAAGGGGCAATCGGACATCCCTCGAGGGGTCCCAGATTGGAAAGGGTGCAGGCTGGGCTGAGGGACACATCCCGCCCCCCCACCCCTGTGCATGAATTTCATGCACTGGGCCTCTAGTGTAAAATATAAAAAGTTCTATACAGGCAATCCACAAATGAAAAATGTATGTTTTCCTAAGAGCTTATTGGTAATTCAGTGTCTCTGGTCCTTAGTAATTTGTAACCTCTTAGAAAATACTTCAACTGCCTTCATGAAAATATTTCCAATTTAACTTCCCTCCCCACCCCAACCCTCAAACAAACAATTGCCTCCTTCTGTCTTTATTTTTTTGTTATTATTTGGAAACTTTCTTTTTAAGTTTTTAAAGGGATTTTAAAAATTAACTGGTGGTCATTGCGCATCATAGCTACTGGCTGGCTAGTCAGCTGGTCGCTTAGGCTTTTATATATATAGATTTTCTAGATCAAACTCAGTGCCATTGAATAAACTCCCCAATTCTACCTTACTATCCAATCCTATCTTATCTTCATTTCCCCAGTATCTTGCCCACACTCTGTAGGATCTACCCTCTACATTGCTGAAATGGTTATGTTTATAAGACAGGTCAGCTCTACCAGTTCTATTTACTTATATTTTTGATGTCTCTTTACCACAAAGTCATCAAATTCAAATGTTTTACTGTGACATTCATACTGTGTACATGTTACTCTAATCTGACTCCCTCTCTCACATTCTCCAGCCACCCCTCACGTTTTGACTCACCCATTCTGTATCCTGAACTTTCAGTCTTTTAATAATGATGTCTGTTCCTCTGGAATATATGTTTGCTCTCTTTTCTTGGGAATGCATGATTACAATTTGGAATAAATGGGTTAATGAATAATGCTATGCCTTTAAAAAAGTTCCTGGTACATACCACTTGCTCATTAAATGCCAGCAACTTTTACTTTTATTACTTATAATAGTAGTCATAGTGATAATAGTAAATAATGTTCAATGTCCACTTCACTGGTAAGCACTTTTATTGAAGGTTAGCTACCACCTTTCTTCCCCTTTTTCCTTCCCTTCAGTTAGAATGACTTATTTTTTTCTTGTTTTCTCTAGTTAGACAAAGTTGCCTCATTATTGTTTCCATTGGGATTTGAATATATTAATAGAGAATTTATAAATTTTATAAAAATATAGATACATATGTTTACAGCTTATTAAGTCATTTCTTTCTGGATGAGGAAATGGTGCATTCGCAAAATCTTTAAAATGAAGAAATAGAATGGATAGAAAACTCTTGCTTCTCAGATTTACTGGGGATATTGAGTTTTAAAATAAGAAAGTTAACTTTCAAACAGAGAAACACTGAGGTAGTTATGCTCATAGTCATTTAAATTTGTATGTTTGATAAAATCATCAGGTTTCTGACTCACAAACAGGAAAATTCATTAGGCCAGAGAGTGCTATGCATTCTATGAAAATCTTTCTCCTGACCTGTCTTACAAGAAAGCTCTTTATCTAATATTCAAGTAAATCACAGGTGCACAGAATACTAAGTTTGGGATTTCAAGTCAAATGGATGGTGGAAAAAAAATACTTATGTGGGAGCTTATTCTACATGGAGAGTTAGAGCAGGGGAATGAGGGAGGTGAATTACCCTTTGTGCAGCACTGAGTGAGTAAGATTGGCTTAGTCAGAATATGCACCAAGGACTGAGAGGCAGACACCAGAGAGCCTTCTGCTGGCTTCTAAAAAGATGAAGGTCAAATTCCAGAAGTGGGTTCCATTCCTGGCAGAACTTAATGTCTTTCAGAAAGAAAGGCAACATTGGCAGCAAAATGAAGAGAACAGAATTCGGCCTGCATTACAGGAGAGACTATAAATAGTAGAGAATGTTAAGTTTAGACTAAGCTGTAAAGCAGTGGTCTGACATATTTGCTAAAACTAAGAAAAACTTCATGTAATCAAAGACACAAAAGAGTTAGGTTTTACCTAAATGAGAGATCAGAAGACATAAAAATGAGGGTCTCCAATGCAATATTTTGTGTAGTAGATAATAATAATATGGTTGGTACTACTGTCAGCCATGATATTAACTCAATAAGCTATAATTTAGGTACTGTTATGAGTGCTGGTCCCATCTACAAAACTAATTAATTTACTAAGTTTGGGTCACCCTGGGGGTCCAAACCCCTGCTGACCACCCAGCAGAGTGAAAGTGGGTAGAAAGGATGATGGTGTAATAGTTTTGCAGATACATTTTCTAAATGACATTGATTTCAATCCCTCTGACCACCACAACTTGCTGGGCTTTTGTAAATTAAATTCATTTGATATACCCATTATTTAAGAAATAATTGTTCTTTAAAAAGGACCCTGCAGAATTTGGAAAACTTGAAAATTGGAACAGTACTGACAAAGCCAACTCTCCCTTTATTTCTACTACCAACCTCAGTGGCCATGCCTCAGAAATAACCACTAACAAGTGTGTATGTCTTCCAATTTCTTATTAAAGTCCTCATGTATATTTATCTGTCATATATATATACCTATTTAGGCATAGGTATAGGTATGTGTTTATCCTTTGCATTCATTTTACAGCACTGCCATAGTAATCATCACAAACTTAGTGGCTTAATACAGTACAGATTTATTATTTTAGAGCTTTTTAGGCCAGAAAGTGGGTGCCGGTGGGCTATGGGCTAACGTCAGTGTGTCTGCAGGACCGTGCTCCCTCCAAGAGGCTCTAGGGGAGAACTCATCCTCTTGCCTTCTCTGGCCTCGCAGGACCATCCACATGTCCTCAGCCACCTCCACTCTGGCAGCATCTCCTTTCCCTGATCATTCTCTGTAGTCACGTCTGCCTCTAAGCCCAGCTGCAAAGGTCCTCTAGTTAGAGACGCCTGGGATTACCTTGGACCCATTTGGGTCATCCAGGATAACCGCTCCTTCTCAAATTTCATTACTCAGTCTCCTCTGTAAACTTCAGTTTACCATGTCAGGTAATATAACCACAGTGTCTGGGGATTAAGAGATGGATGACTCTTGGGTGCCGTTTTCCAACCTGCCACACTCACCTACTATTATTTATAAACTAGAGGTCCGGTGCATGGATTCATCCAGGGTGTTTGGCCCATCTTTCCCAGTCCTGATAGGGGCTGCTCGGGCTGGCTGGCCAGGGAGGGACCATGGGATGGCTCCAGGGCGAGTCCAGCCAGTCTCACCCAGTCCCAGTCAGCTGGACCCCAGCAGCAAGCTAACCTACTGGTCAGAGCATCTGCTCACTAGTGGTCAGTGTGCATGATAGCAACTTGTCAAATGGTCAAACGAGCAGTTAGACACTTAGCATATTAGGCTTTTATTATATAGGATTGGGTGACAGGAAGGATCACTGTCAATGTCATAGCTGCTATTTCATTTGTTCCTCTGAAAACTCACCTGCTAGGGTGTAAGGAGCTACTGAGGAGCTGGCTAAGGACAACAGAATATTGCCTGTGTTTATATGTATCCGGGAGGTGAGGGCTATGGCGGGACATATATGCACGGCTCAGTGAAATGATGTGAGCTGGCTGGAGACTGGGAGGAGCTTGACATTCTTCTGAAGATGAAGCGATGAGGACAACACATTTTCTTAAGGGTTGGAGGTGCAAGGAGATTTTCCCCGGGTGACGAAGGGTTATTGTGATTTGAATAAGCCTGGTGTTCTCAAAACATGCCACTATTTTTAACCATTTCAGTGGCAGAGTGATTGAGAGTCCGGCTTCTTGTTTGACCCCTGGTGGCACTGGGGGCATTTTCTGGGCAGCACTGAAGCATGGATGAAGTTTCTCCACTAAAATCATGTGCACATTATTTGTTTCTCAATATGTTTTTGTTTATTTTTTACTTAGAAAAGATCAGTAAAATCCTGTTTATTAAAAAGAGAAAAACCTTGGGATCCTACAAAACTGTGTTGTCTATTTTATATCACTGATTTTTTTACATTAAAGAAACTATTATTCTCTTCATTCTTAGTTTTAAAATAAAAGACATTTATAGGATTTCATAGACATCTGTGCTGTTTTGATGAAAAAAGTAATATTAAAATACTTTGCACACTTCTGTGGCACAAATAAATGTCCCGTGTCTTTTCAATTATTTTGTTTACTGTAATACTGGCTCATTTCCATAGGTTATATCTTACACTATTACTTTCATATTAAATGGCATAGAAAACATTAGTGATAAAACAATGTAACTAAATGTCTTCCCACAAATACAGGCACCTCTTTGATGGATGTGGACAGCAGCCAATCACAAGACTAGATTTTAAAGATTGTGAGTCTCCAAGAAACATGATGAAATGTGACATCATTGGACTTCAATGTGCTCAGTGTGTGGTTGGCTTTTAGGTCACAAGTGATGGGCCTGTGTTGCATGTCCTACATTTTTCTTTAATACTCATTCTCTAGTCATTAAAATTTCTTATTTACTAGATTCTGCTTCAAGTGCTCTGATAATCTATAGCGTCTATCTTTGGAAATTAAACATGTTTGTTTCAAGTCTGACAGGGCACTTTACAACATAAAGTCTGTGACATACTAAGTAGAAGTAGTTGATTTTTAAGTGGAAAATAAGGGCCAGGTCTCAGCCCTCTGTAATTAATCTCTTGCTATGAGGGGGAATAACTAATTATAGTAGGTCACTTAATATCACAACATTACTATTTTTAAGAAATTTTAATTGATTTTAGAGAGAGAATAAGGGAGATAGATAGATAGAAACATTTATGAGAAACATCAACATTGATCACATGCCCCTTGCACACCCCATACTGGTGATCAAGCCAGCAACCCAGGCATGTACCCTGACTGGGAATCAAACCAGTGATTTCTTGGTGCATGGGCTGCCCTAAACCACTGAGCAACACCGGCCTAGTGCACACCATCACCTTCTTGATCAATTTAATATCTATCTGCACCGAGTGTTGTCGGTTACATAGTGGAGTTGAGTTCTCTTGCCAGCCTCACTTGGCAATGCATGCTTCAGTGAGACAGTGCAATCAAGATTTAGTGAGATGAGACAGTTTTCCTCTCTGGACTTTTTGGTACATAAAAGTCTTGACAGTTTCGCATTTGCTACATTTGCTTTATGATTCTGTCTTCTTTTTCTCTCCTGCCATGCCATCTTTATCAAACTCCTGAAATACATTCTGCTAAATATTCCAGATGGAGCAGTGTTATTCTTTGCTCCTGGGTAGAAACTAGGAAAATTGCCAAGCTTTTTTCTTTTAATAATCCCACATTTTGGATGTATTGTATAATTCTATTCTGGCCCATAACTGTCTTATTATTACTAATTGTTATGAATTTTTTTCTGAAATTCCCAATTTCATAATTGAGTTGTGTCTAAGGCATGGTAGAGCAGTAGATACTGAAAATATCTGCTGAGTGATGAACTTCGTTTACACGCTAAGTGTATCAGAAGAGGACAATTTTATTTCCTCACAAAAAGGTACACATACAGGGTGTCCCAAAGTGTGCACACTCACTTTGAGTAATTATAAAGGCAGTGTTTATTAAAATGCACTTTATTTTCAAAATTGAGCTATCAGCTGTTACAGTGTGTGTACATTTTTGGGACACCCTATACAGCACATGGGTGTGAGATGAGCACAAAGGGGAAATAAACGCAACCCCAAGCCTTTGCCTTTAGTGCGCTATGAGTATATCCTACCATGTAGAATTTCATAAATACCTGGAGAAGCAAAGGAGGCCTGTGTGGTCTCCAATAGGCTGAAAGGGGTGCTGACTACAGTAATAGCACCACTTCAATTCTGACTAGTTCTAAAGACCAGAGAGATGTTGAAAACTAGAGTTCAGCCTGATATTCATGTAAATGATAATAGTAGATTATTTACAACTAGAGGCCCATTGCACAAAATTTGTGTACGGGGGGGGGGGTCCCCTTAGCCCAGCATGCACCTTCTCCAATCTGGGACCCCTCTCACAATCCTGGACCACTGGTTCCTAATGGCTCACCTGCCTGCCTGCCTGATCACCCTTAACTGTCCCCCCCGCCAGCCTGATCACCCCTAACTGCCTCTGCCTGCCAGCCTGATCAGCCCTAACTGCCCCCCCACCTGCTGACCTGGTCATCCCCAATTGCCCCTCTCTGCTATCCTGGTCGCCCCTTACTGCCCCACTTGGTCACCCCCAAATGCCTTCCTGCCAGCCTGGTTGCCCCCAACTACCCCCCCCCCAGCTGGCCTGGTTGCCCCATGCAGCCTGATGTTCGGTCATCCATCTGATTGTTTTGGTTGTGACAGCCCCTGGCTTTTTATATATTAGGATAGCCAGAAGGTGGAAACAACCTAAAGGTTTATCCACCAAGGATGGAAAAGAAAATGTAATATGTGAGTTGTTCAGCCACAGAAATGAGTGGCATGGTTCATGCTGCAACATGGTTGGACCTTGACAATATTATGCTAAGTGAAATAAGCCAGGTACTTACATGCAATATCTAGAATAGGCAAGTGCAAAGAGACAGAGATAGATGCGAGGTTACCAGGCACTGGAGTAGAGTGGACAAGGAGTTGTTGCTTAATGGGTACAGGCTTCTGCTTGGGGTGATGATAAAGTTTTGAATGTAGATAGTGGTGATGACTGTACAATATTGTGAATGCAATGAATGCTACTGTATTTTACAATAAAATTGGTTAAAAAGCCAAATTTGAATGTTATATTATTTTACCACAATATGTAAAATATGTAATTAGCATTACTTCATTTAAGTTTTAATAAGTTAGTTTTCTCAAGTTATTTAAAAATGGAAATGGTAGCTTTTTCTCTCTCTTCTTTGTATTTCAGTAGTTTCAAAACCAGTTACACATAACAACCAGTTTAATAAACTACTTTAAAATGATTCTATTTACTGTTTTTTCATTATCTTCATTCTGGGCCTCCCTTCAGGTTTCATGCACCAGTGAGTGGCTGAATAGGAAGGCCGCGTTAGAAACACTCTTTCACACATAACTTTGCTGCCCTCGAAATAGAAACGTGTTTCCTGAGTTCTGTAATAACTGAGATAATTTTTCAATTTCAAGAGCAATGCTATCTCGAGGGTCACTTTCTCCATCGGCTCACACCCTCGTGCTGCTGATTGGATCAGGGAGTTTCCACTGATTCAAAGGGGCTGTGTGCACAGACAGACTGTGGAGGCCTGGAGCCAAATGGAAGCCGATGGAGACTGGAAAGGCCGGGCGCCGGTTGTGGCGGACTCGCCCCACTGGGCTGCGGTGATAGTAACATGGAAACCAGTCTACTCCTCAGGTGAGAACTCTGACAACGCTCTCCTGCAAACGAATCAAAGTTTAAATAAAGCAAAGGTTTCCTTAGGGGACAGTCACCTGAAACCTAACAGTTCTTAGGCTCTTGTACTGTCTCTGTCAAGTTTCTTGGTTACAATTATGATCATTTAATATAGTTAATCCTCACATTATGCCTGTACAGTAAACCCTCAACTTTGTGGACCTGGATTTAGCAAATAGGCCATATGTTGGAAAAAAAACACTGTAATAATTTCACAAACATAAATAAATATTTGATACCTACAACTATAGTCTACATATTTAAATCCAAGACTCACTCCTCATAAACAATGTTTGAGGAATGATTAGCACATCATCACATCAGAACACATGCAGTCATATGTTGTCTCATGACTTTCTGCAGCAGTTTTAACACATGTGGGCCTATGTTTCCACCTGCACTAGGCCACGCCCCAGCCCTGTGCATTTGTTTCTGGCAGTGACTGGTGAATGTACCCACTTACTAGATCTGTTCACCTACATGTAAAATTACAGTAATATATGTAGAAATCTTGTCTGTGACATTCAACTTTTCATACATGTTTAATTTCAATTGCACAAACAAGTCTACATAAGTAAAAACAGGTAAGCTAATTGTCAATTTTTTAGGATATGCATTCCGGGAACCTACTGTATTATAGAATGGACTTCGGGCTTTAACGGACACCCCCTCACCTGAATTAATCCTTTATATGGAGGGTTTGCTGTATTTCATTCATGGCATTACGCTGAGCAGTCACCGAGATCCAGAAGAAAACAAGCCAAATGCCCTACATGGTGTAGAACTTATGTGGAACTCCTGTAAATAGTCAGTCACTGTACGAGTTCACATTATTTCCGTTTATTTTAAATTTTAAAGAGTAGTTGCTGTGTGTTCCATGTTAGCTTGCTCCTCAGGGTTTTGTGGATAGTTGCTTTCGGTAAGTTGCAAGATGCAAGACCACACCACGCCACCTGCAAACACAGTCTACCTCTCTTCTGTTTGAGGTGAGCTTTCTATTCTCTCACTGAGCAGGTGGGATCCCCAGCACAGTACTGAAAAGCAGGGATGAGAGGGGTCACCCTTGTGTGATTCCAGGTCATTTAGTCTTTACAATTAAGTAAAGGGTTAACTGTAGGTTGTTCCTAGCTGTCCTTTGTCAAGATTAAGGACTGCCCTTCTATTTCTAGTTTTTGAAAGTGCTTATCAGGAATGTATAGTAGATTTTGCTTAATGTTTTTGTCTCCCTGTATTGATCTGAGCATATTGTTTTTTCTTATTTATTTGTTAATATGGTGAATCACCTTGGTTGTTAAAAGCACCTTGTAATCCTATATAATAAAACCCTAACATGCAAATCGACCGGTTGCTATGATGCACACTGACCACCAGGGGGAAGACGCTCAATGTAGGAGCTGCCCCCTGGTTGTCAGTGCGTTCCCACAGGGGGAGCTCTGCTCAGCCAGGAGCCAGGCTCACGGCTGGCTAGTGCAGCAGTGGTGGCGGGAGCCTCTCCCACCTCTGAGGTAGCACTATGGACCCCTCAGGAGATATCCGACTGCCGGGTTATGCCCGCTCCCCAGCAGTCGGACATCCCCCAAGGGGTCCTGAACTGCGAGAGGGCACAGGCTGGCCTGAGGGACCTCCCCCAGTGCATGAATGTCATGCACCGGGCCTCTAGTTCTTACTAGATGTGTTATCCTTTCTGTGTATTGTTTAAGTTGATTTGCTAAATTTTTATGAAGAGTTTTTACTTCTATTTTTTTTTTTTTGTAATGTCTTTGTTGGGTTTCCGTATAAGACTGACTCTGCCTACAGAAAATGGTCTGTGAAGTTTCCTTCCTCTCAAATTTGTTGGAAGAATTTGTGTAAAATCAATATTATTTCTTTCTTCACTTTTTGATAGATTTCACCAGTGAGACCAACTGGTCCTGGAGCTTTCTTTCTATGAAGGCTTTTAGCCACAATTTTAACTTTTTAAAGAAATATAGTTAGTGGGTTATGGATGATGTTTATTTATTTCTATTTCACAAGGAATTTGTGTATTGCATCTACTTTGTCAAACTTATTGAGTTGCATTTATTTATAACATGCCCTTATTATCTAAATATTATTTGTGTAGTCAGTCGAGATGCCATATCTTATTTTATATTGGTAATTTGTGTATTTTCTCAATTCTTTTCTTATGAGTATGCATAAAGTTTTGTCAATTTCATTGATCTCAAAAACAGCATTTTATTTTATTGATTTTTTTGTTGTTTTGTTTTCTCTTTGATTTTTATTACTATATTTGAATTTTGTATTAATATTTTTTTTTCTAATGCCTTAAAAATGTTACTGATGTAACATCTTTTTTTCTACCTCACCTCTGATAAACACTATTCTATTTTCTGTTGCAATCCATTAATTTTTGAGTTATTTGTATCTTTATATGAAAGTGGGTTTCATATAGGAACTATAGATTTAAGTCTTCAGTTGTTCGATACTATAAATTTCCCTCTATATACTTTTACCTTCATGCCAAAAATATGTATATATTGTGCTTACAGTTACATTCAGTTCAAAATACTTTCTAGCTTTTCTTTTTTTATGTCACCCATTTTTTTATGTACAGATATGTTGTTCAGTTTTTAATTTGGGGGAATTTAACAGGTATCTTGCTATAACTGAGTTCTAATTTAATCCCAATGTAGTTACAAAACATACTTTTTCTGACTTGAGTCTTTTCAATTTTATGAAACATTTTTTATGACCCAGAAAATTGTTAATTTATATATTTTTTTCTGCATGCACTTAAAAATAATGTGCATTCTGCTGTTGTTTGGTAGAATGTTCTTGAGAGTCAATTAGGTTGTGTTGTTTGCTAGGATTGCTTTAATGTGCTATAGCTATAACATTATTCTGTCTACTTGTTTTGTCAGTTTTGAGAGAGGTGAACTGAAATTCCTGATTATAATTTAGGTGCATATCTGTTTAAGATAGTTTTATTTTATTGCTGAACTTATTGCTGTATTTGGATAAAATTATATTTTTCTTTGATAATATTATTTGTTACAAATTCTACTTTTTCTAACATTTATCTATTCACTTCAACATTCTTTTACTTAGTGTTAGCCTGGGATGCTTTACATATATTGTTACCATTTTCACTATTTTTAAATATATAATTTGGCACCATAAATAACAGCCACGATGTTTCCCAGCCATCAACAATGCCCTGGTTCACCTATAGACCTTTTTCTTATCTTAAACTGAAACTCTATTCCCTTAAGAAAATAACATTCCCCTTTCCCCTCTCCAGCCTCTGGTGAGGACTATTTTATTTTCTGTCTCTACCCATTAAGTTTTCATCTATTTGTGTTTTTCTGTATAAAGTGGGTTTCATGCAGGAAGTATAGGTTTGTATTACTTTTCCATGCAATATTATAAAATATGCCTTTCAATCTGAGTGTTTATACCGCTAACATAATATGATTACATATATTTTTAGGTCCAAATGTATCATTCTGATAATTGTTGTCTCATGTTTTTTCTTTCCCTTTCTTTTTTTCTGCCTTCTTTCGGATTGGGTATATGATTTCATTTTATATGATTTGTTGGATCTTAAACAGAAATATGACTTGTGGTTTTTATGTTTAAAAGATCACTATGGTCACATGAGAGGAGAGATTGCAGGGAGCAAGAGTAGAAATAAGATCAGTTAAGTCCTGTTCTCAGATGGTGTGGGTGGGATCTGGCTTTTGTTTGTTTACATGCTTCTATTTTAGGAATGGAATGAAGGTTTCTGTTTTAGCCATATGATATCTGAAATAATGGCAAGATAGCCAAATTTTACTGAATCAAATTTACTTGATCTGGTAAAATAAAATATCAAAATTTAAACAAAAAAGTCAGTGCTAGAGATATAAAATTGGGAATCAATATTATATAAATACCAATAAATTAATTTTAAGTCCAGGGGCTGATTGTATAATTTTTGTCAGAGGAAAGAGAAAAGCGGTCTCTGGACTAATCTGGTCAACTATAACATTTATATTTGAACATACAAGGATGTTATGGAGTAACCCATTAGTAGAAGAAAACGTGCATACGGTGTCATCAGCAACAAGGAAAAACAGTACTTTTAAAAGGCAGGGAGTGTTCACATGTTAAACATTCCATCTAAAGATCAGTTAAAATGCAGACAGAGAAAGGCCATGATGACCTTGAGGGGATTACTCTCAGCAGTACCATTTGGACACAATGAATTCTGAACAGGGGGCGGAAACTGGAAGTTAAAGAGGCAAATTTGCTGACTGTAGGCATGTATAAGTCCAACGAGCATTTTCCTGCGAAAAGTTAAAGGGGAGAAAACTGTTGCACAGGGGCAGGAGGAGAGGGGAGCATTCAGCAGCAGCTACTTGACGGGTGTGGGGGATGGGACCCAGGATCCAGGTGCAGGTGCTGCCTTATTGGGGGAGCAGCCACCTGCCCCTGTAACTGCAGGAAATGCAGAGGGTGAGGCCAGGTTAGGGCACATATAGATTTATTGGTGAGAAAATGAAGGAGCTCAGGTTGATTGCTTTGATTTTCATGAGGAAGTTTAGTGCAATGTCTTTATTTTTTATTTCTTTAAAATTAATTTTATTGGAGTGACATCCTATATAATAAAAGGCTAATATGCAAATAGACCGAACAGCAGAACAACCGACCAACCAGTCGCTATGACATGCGCTGACCACCAGGGGGTGTGCGCGAAGCATGGCGGGTGCTGGCCCCAATCGCTCAGTGCTATCAGCGGGTGCAAGCAAGGCTGGCACTGTTAGCACGTGGGAGCGGCGATGGTGGGAGCAGGGCTGTAGGCAGACAGGGGACCGGGGGCCGCGGTGGGAGGGGCCAGGTGGGGGTGGTAGAGGATGGGCTGAGACCCACCCCTGTGCCCACTGCAGCCTCGCAGCACACAGTTCCTTTCAAGGTGCAAGAATTCGTGCACTGGGCAACTAGTTGGTTAATAAAATTATGTATGTTTCATGTGTATAATTATATGGTACATGATCTGTACATTGCTTTGTGTGCCCACCACCTAAAGTCAAATATTCTACCCTAGCCAGTTTGGCTCAGTGGATAGAGCAGCAGCCTGTGGACTGAAGGGTCCCGGGTTCGATTCCTGTCAAGGGCATGTACCTTGGTTGTGGGCACATCCCCAATAGGGAGTGTGCAGGAGGCAGCTGATCGATGTTTCTCTCTCACTGATATTTCTAACTCTCTATCCCTCTTCCTTCCTCTCTGTAAAAAAAATAAAAAATATATATTGAAAAATTTTAAAAAAATAAAGTCAAATATTCTCCAGTCACCATGTACTCTATGCTCTTCAGTCTTTGCTACTCCCCCACCCCCACCCTCTGGTAACCTCCATATTGCTGTCTGTGTCTATGAGTTTCTGTTTGTTACTCTTGCTTGTTCATTTGTTGCTTCCAGTTTTGTATCCCACACATATGAGTGAGACCATACGGCTCTTATCTTGCTCTGTCTGACCTTTCGCGTAGTATGACACGATGCCTTAGCCCTTACAGGTGAGGAGTTGCAGAGAGCAGGGCCAGAAGTCTGAGGTGGGAGGAGAAGATATGAACCAGTTGTTTGGAAATGGAGAGAACATATGCGGGGGGGCGGGATTCCTGTGTGAATTGAAAGAGACAACAGCATGGCTGAGAGATTTTTTTCAGACAATGTTCAACTATTTCAGCTGGTACAGGTACCAAATAGTTAACAATTTAATTAGAAACAGGCTTTTAAAATTGCTACTTGAGCTACAGAAGAGGGGCAAAGGACAAGGCTTTAAGAGAGCCCACAATAAGTTAATTGTACTAATAGTGCAGAGTCAATATAAGGTCCCAGTGAGGCCATGCCATGGTCATGACACCAGGGGAGTGTCCTTTCCTGCAAGTTGTTTGATGATGGATATTTATATAGTGACCAAGACATGTCTACATTAATGGCTGAAATTGACAATCAGTCCAGTGAAAACTCAACTATGCTGGGAGTCATAGTATCAATGCAAGAGAGTACAATAGAAATGAGAGCTGATGCTATAATTATTTAAAATTTCTGTGTGCAAAGCATTACATTACACTAATTCCTTAACCCACTGAGCTCCCAAGTTTGTTTATCATCCTCACAAAATCTCATGATGCATTATCTTTTGTTGTTGTTTTTCTTTTCTCCCTTTTTAAATAAGAAAACTATGATGGAAAAAGATTAAATGATTTGCTGAGGCCTAAAAGCCTTGAGGCATGGAGCATAGATTAGAATCGTGAACACTGCCTTCTGGTTGCCAGGGAACTGGATGAGGACGACTCTCACCCTGGGATGCTGGCTGTGGGTCTCAGAGTCACACCGCTTTATTTGTTTCCTCATTTGTGCTGTAGTAAATGCTGTAACAGCTCTTTGTCTCTAATTTGATCTTTAATTTTTATTCAAGTTGTCTTAAAGAACTTGCAATTAGGAGCATTAAAAAAATCCATGTGTCTATTTTGGAATATACAGATGGCACTTTAGTGAATGTTTTGAGTATGCTTTAAAATTCACTATTAAATTTTATATTTCCCTATAATTCTTGGTTGTACAAATCTGTACCTGCATAAAGTCAGGATTCTTTATTATAATGCACATAATTTTCTCTCATTTTAATAGGATACTATGCTTAGTGCTCGCCCACAAAAATAAATTATATAATCATTACAAATAATAAGGAGCTCTCTAAAGTATAGTAGCTAAGTTTGTACTCCAAATATTTGTGAATTTCAACAATGTTTCTCAATAATACACAATTCATATGGTATTAAATCTACATTATGTTTACATCATTTGGGGTTGTTGGTTCCAAAAGTCCTTGCATTCCATATACAATATGTTATATAATTTGTTGTAGGCTGTCAGCTCAGAAATTAGAAATGCTGAACATTGAGGAAGCACCGCAGTAGTGTGTCCCAGAGAATGCTCCAGATATAACACCAATCATGTGCACTCACCAATATTCTTACAAATACACACACACACACACACACACACACACACACACACACATATATATATATTTTTTTAGAGGCCCGGTGCACGAAATGCATGCATTGCGGCGGGGGGCGGGGGGGGGGGTTGTCCCTCAGCCCAGCCTGCACTCTCTCCAATCTGGTTGCCCCAGAGGGATCAGGCCTAAACCAGCAGTCGGACATCCCTCTCACAATCTGGCACTGCTGGCTCCCAACT
This sequence comes from Myotis lucifugus, assembly GCF_000147115.1. Classification (NCBI taxonomy): domain Eukaryota; kingdom Metazoa; phylum Chordata; class Mammalia; order Chiroptera; family Vespertilionidae; genus Myotis; species Myotis lucifugus. The sequence continues at coordinate 1,081,448 of NW_005871337.1, read as the reverse complement.
GCTCACCTGCTTGCCTGCCTGATTGCCCCTAAGGTTTCTTCCTGCCAGCCTGATCACCCCTAACCACTCCCCTGCCAGCCTGATCAACGCCTAACTGCTCCTCTGCCGGCCCAGTCGCCCCCAACTGCCCTCCCCTGCTGGCCTGGTCCCACTCAACTGCTCTCCCCTGCTGACCTGGTCATCCCTAACTGCCCTCCCCATGCTGGCCTGATTACCCACAACTTCCCTCCCCTGCTGGCCATCTTGTGGCTGTGGGCGCCACTGTCTTTGAGGGCGTGGCAGTCAATTAGCATATTTCCTCCTTATTGGCTGTGGGTGCCGCCATCTTTGCAACCTGCTGCTCAGTCATTTGGTCGTCCCTCACTAACGCCTGTGCTAGCCGGGTCGCCCCAAACAGCCTGTTGCTCATTCGTTTGGTCATCCCTCACTAACCTCCCTGCCAGCCTGGTCGCCCCATGCAGCTTGTTTGGTCATCATTCAGTTGTGATGGTTGCTTAGGCCATTACATATCTATCTATCTCTATATCTATCTATCTATATCTATATATCTATATATCTATATATCTATATATCTATATATCTATATATCTATATATCTATATATATATACATATATCTATCTATATATATATAGATAGATAGATAGATAGATAGATAGATAGATAGATAGATATACACATACACACACACACACACACACATACTAGAGGCACAATACATGAAATTCCTGCAAGGGGCTCACCCCTCGCAGCCCCAGCTTCATCTGGAAGGCTGTCCAGAAGGACGACTGAATGGTTGTTCAGCTGTCTGGTCTAATTAGCATATTACACTTTTATTATTATAGATTTTCCCCTTCTGCTTTTTTAAAACTATAACTTTATTGATTTTTTACAGAGAGGAAGGGAGAGGGATAGATAGTTAGAAACACTGATGAGAGAGAAACATTGATCAGCTGCCTCCTGCACACCCCCCACTGGGAATGTGCCCACATGCCCTTGACTGGAATCGAACCTGGGACCCTTCAGTCCGCAGGCCAACACTCTATCCACTGAGCCAAACCGGTCAGGACCCCCTTCTGCTTTTTAAAATTGATAGAGAGAGAGAGAGAGAGAGAGAGAGAGAGAGAGATTTGTTGTTCTACTTATTGATGCATTCATTGGTTGATTTCGGTATGTGCCATGACCTGGGATGGAGCTAGCAACTTTGGCCTATTGGGACAACGCTCAAAACAACTGAGCTCCGGGCCAGGGCTCCCTGTCTGCTTTGATTGTTACTAACCCTGCTGCTTCGCATTGCCTTTTACCTCTCCAGTTACAACAGAAAGTACATAAACTTAAGTTATTGTGTTTATTCACACTTTGATTCCTCAGAAATTGCCATAATGTTGCATGAGGTCCATGATTTGGGTTGTAAATTACTCCCTTGGCATATCTGCTGGCTTATAAAACAGAGCATGAAGATAGAGTCCGCACACTATGCATTGCTAATGACCTTCAAACAACGGTGTACTTGGAAGAATAAATCTGTTTACCTAGGCTGAAAATTCCCAATAAATATTGTTAATCAGCTATCAGGGCCACATATTCAGGAAAAATGAGAATCTATAGAGCTAGAGTGTTAGCTAAGTAGGTAGATACAAAATAGGTACCTATTAGACTTAAAAAAAGGTGTGATTGTTCCACATTTATTTCGGTGAATTATAAAACATTAAACTTGGTACTAAACTTTATTGTCCTCAGAATATTCTTTAGCATTCTTGTCTCAGAGGCAAAGTGATGCATTCAATTTGTATTGCTAGCAATAAAGCTGTTCATTAATAGTTTATAGTTTGTATTCAAATTCTGCACACTAGGTCCACTCAGGCAGAGTTTCACATTCATCCTTGGGCACAATGTGGACGATATGGATGTTTTTGTGATATATAGACTATAAAGTATGCCAGATGAAGTTGGCCTCATCTAATTATGTATATTAGAAAACACATTTTTGAAGAGGACTTTTTAGTTTACATTGTTCTGGTTTAAAGAAAATTGTTCAAAATGCCTTATGAAGATGCTTAATATTTAAAGACAAATTCTGCAAACTTTATATAGACCTAAATTCCAAAGTGTCAACTTGTGTTAAACAGAAATTAAGCACATGGGAAGTCCCACCTGGAAAGGAAATGCAGGTGATGTGATGTGAGTGAAGTCAGTGCCTAGAAAGCAGTGTAACTTGGCCGCATCTGCCATTGGTGGTCATGGTGGCAGTATCCATAGTGACTCTGGGGATTTTGAATAATCGAAAAAGTGAAGGAGAACTTGAGGGTGCTGATGTGGGTGGCGGTCAGTGTGGGTGTCCTGGGGCTGACCCCCCACGGCTGACCCCCACGGCTGACCCCCCACGGCTGTCCCCCACGGCTGACCCCCCACTCTGGCTGACCCCCCACGGCTGTCCCCCACGGCTGACCCCCCACTCTGGCTGACCCCCCACGGCTGTCCCCCACGGCTGACCCCCCACTCTGGCTGACCCCCCACGGCTCAGAGTCCTGACCCTCCTGGACCAGGATCCGGCCCCTGAGGCACTGCTGCTTGCACTGCGGTTTTCAGGGTTGTGGAGAGGAAGGGACACGGGGCGGAGGTGGGGGTGGAGGGCTGAGGTTTCCTGTGGCTCATTCGCTCTGGTGTCGCTTCAGCAGCTGCAGTTAAGTGTTGGCCTCAATCTCTAGTTGGGCTTCCAATGGCCCCCTTGGCGCGTGAAGAGCCTGGTGAGTGGGAGCGAGGAGACGGCTGTGCATCGATTTTGGTCTGTCCGTCACCGATGTCCGAGTGGGCGAGTTCCACGAATATGCTCAGCCTCCCACGTCTCATCTGCAAGATGAGGTGATTAGATCAATGGTAACAATCGCCAACATTTCCTCGCCTCCCCAGGTTCCCCAGCTGAGGGAAGGCCCTGCAGGAAAAGGTCCCCTAATCAAGATCAACTTGGCCCCAGGTGTAGGGAGAAGCTGTAGGTCACACCACCGTTGGCATCAGAGGGGGCTGCTGGGATGTGACAGGTGACACAGACATTGGAGCCGCCGTGCTGTGGACCCACGGCTTCTGGAGAAATGACAGCTGCCCTCAGTAGACTGTGTTGGAGGGCGGGAGCACTTTACAAATGAGATGTGGCTGCGTCTGGGCCTTGAGCACAGGACGTGCCGCATTGGTTGGCGTTGTAAGCAGACAGCAGAGCCTTCCTTGGGAACCAGCTCAGCTCTCCTGGGATGTGCACCGAGGTGCCCTGCACATCCCGGGAGCTCGGATTCCTGCGTGGAGAGCCCAGAAAGTGAAGACGCAGGCGCTGCCTGGGATGTCAGGTTAACTGGACACTGGTGGCCCACAGGGGGCGAGTTTTTACTTACACTCCCCGCTGACTACCTTGTATCCGGAAAGATATAAATTTTATGTTTGATTTTCGGTCACAACACCAGGCCTATGAAATTTTGTCTGTGGAATTGTTGTTGTTGTTGTTAATCCTCACCAGAGGATATTCTTCCATTGACTTTTTTAGAGGGAATGGAAGGGAGGGAGGGAGAGAGAAAGGAACATCACTGTGAGAGAGAGACAGGGATTGGTTGCCTCCTACATGCACCCCAACTGGGCCCAAGATAGAACCTGCAACCACAGTACGAGTTCTTGATCAAAATGAACCTGGGACCCATCAGTCTGTGGGCCAACACTCTAACCACTAAACCAGCGGTTCTCAACCTGTGGGTTGCAACTCCTTTGGGAGTCGAACGACCCTTTCACAGGGATCGCCTAAATCCATCCTGCATATCAGATATTTACATTACGATTCATAACAGTAGCAAAATTACAGTTATGAAGTAGCAATGAAAATAATTTTATAGTTGGATCACAACATGAGGAACTGTATTAAAGGGTCGCAACATTAGGAAGGTTGAGAACCACTGCACTAAACCAAATCAGCCAGGGCTTGACATTGGAATTTTTAAAAATAGACTAGATCCCCTACTCATTGGTTTTTATTTTTATTTTTATTTTTGACATGCACGATGGAGAACACATTTTGGAGGAATTTGAATACAGATATAAGAGAAAGCAGACTTCACTTGGAACAAATGACAGATCAGCTTTGGCCAATTGCTTTCAGGAAATCAGTTAATGCCCATTTCAAACAAAGTATTGCCTATAACATAGTGACATAGAAGTATCTTTTCTGAGCAATAGTATATGCCCAGTATGATTGATACAACTTTATAGTTTTTGAAATTATCTTTAATGTATAAACATTTACATTGTTAAAATTTCACACTATCATAGATTTAGAGACATTGTTTAAAGAGATTGTTTGCTTCCCCATTTAACAGATGAGAAATCTGAAACCAGTAAAATGTAAGTGACCTGCAGACCCTCATGCATGGTGTCCATGGTAACACATACCGCCTTTCAATGTTCTGAGAAAAGATATGCTCATTTTATGATAAAAGATGCACAGGTCTCACCTTTGAGATTATAATGATCTCCGTACAGACTGTACATGCAATTGCAATTTAGGAGCATCATGAATGTGGTCTGAAATATATGTGTTACATGTGATATGTGTCAATGAGATGTCTACAAAGTGACAATTCCATAGTCCACAGGGCTTGTCTTTGATGGCCTTGTCCATGGTCCTGATATTAATCTGTCTGCAGAAAACTACCGATTACTTTTTTCTATAGATAATGTTTTCTGTAGAGATGAAAAGGGAAAAAATTATCCCATTTATGCAATTTGGGTTACTTAATTGCAAGCAATAGAAACCTTATCTGAGTTCAACAATAAAAGCAGCTTAAAGAATTTTGAGGAAACCTGAAGATCCACAGGAGAGGGGCTTATGAAACCAGAGCCACAGCCAATGAGGCCACATGGTGAGGAGGCAACACATTGCCAGGGGAGCTACGGCTGAGCCCTGGGCACTGCAGCCCACAGGCGTCCTGGTGGGAGTCCCTGCTAGCCCAGCTCCTGGGCATCCTTGATCATGTCCAAGCAGGCAGCTGGTGCTTTCAATGGACTAAGCCTGTTTAGCTACCATGGGGTGTGGATTGCTTACTATCCACCTCACACTACCTCCTGGCAGGATTTTATAAATTGAAGAGACTGGAAAGCTAACAATGCATTGTGATATCTGCCTTGCAGGAGGGCTACTTGATTTAGTTCTGACAACCACCCCAGCTCTGACAGACTTAGATTCCGAGCCGAGCTACTTGGGGAGGTGGAACCCTCTCTTTGCTGGAGCGGGTCATGCAGTGGCGGTTCTGGAAGGCAGCCCTTGGCTCAGCAGCTTCCTGGCCATGGTCAGAGGTTGAGCTCTCCATTTGCTCATGGTCCAGAGATGCTCTCTGATGTACCTGGGAACACGGAGGTCAGGTGAGCGAGTTCCCTTTGTCCTTCATCTTCACATGTGGACCCTCCCTCCCCCAGCTTCTCCCACAATATCATCCCTAATACTTGTAGGGGTGTGTTTCTCTGCCTGCGTCTTCATGGATTTATCTCACAGTAGGACTCGAGCTTTCCTCAGGCCTCACCAGGACACACTCTCAGTGCTGGTCCAGATCCTGGTATCACCCAAGGAACCTGATGGAGAATCAGCCTCAGAGGACACATTTTGAACATCAAAAGGACTTCAGATTTCCATCCTGGCAGAATTCTTGGGAATACATGTAGGAGCAGATGCTATAGATATTACACAAAACAAAGAGGAACAGAATTTCAGATGAGGTTGGATCTATTTTATGGGTGTTCTTAAAAATAAATTTTAATGCATTAAGCTAGGTTGGTGAATGGGAAATAGTTCATATTGTTTGCCTGACTGAATCATAAAGTCAGCCTTGATGTATATTGAACTAAGGGAAGACATGTCATTAACCTATTAATTTATTATATCCATCACAATGATCAAGAGAATCTTCATAATAATGACATTGATAAATACACTGAGTGGCCAGATTATTATGACCATCCCATCAGTACTTCGTTGGGCCACCTTTTGCCTTCAATACTGTGGTGATTCTCCTTAGCATTGACTCCACGAGATGTTGAAAGGTGATGCGAGGAATCTGACACCATGCCTGATGTATAGCACTGTCCAGTTCTGTGAGATTTGATGGTTGTGGAACCAGCTGCCTAATGGCTCTTTTAACTTCATCCCACAAATGCTCAACTGGATTGAGATCTGGTGATGGTAGGGGCCACCTAAGCAAGGTAAAGTCTCCCTCGTGTTCTTGAAACCACTTCTGCACAATACGAGCACCATGGCATGGCACATTGTCTTGTTGGAAGAAGCCATCTCCATTGGGATACACCATCAACATGATAGGATGAACTTGATGAGCAATGATACTTAGGTATGTTGTGCTATTTAGACATTGTTCCACACGAATTAAAGGGCCCAAATCATGCCAGGAAAACATGCCCCAAACCATAACACTGTCCCCACCAGTTTGAAGAGTTGTACTCATGCATGTGGGATGCATGGTTTCATGCTGTTTCCACCATATTCTCACTCTGCCATCTGCATGATGCAACTGAAAATGTGATTCATTGGACCACATGACTTTTTTCCAATGCTCAACTGTCCAATCCTTGTGTTCCTGTGCGAATTGGAGACATTTTATCTTGATAACTGCAGACAGCAAAGGTGTTTGAACAGGTCTTCGGCTTCCATATCCCATACGATGCAGTGTATGGCTAATTTGCCTACAAACGTCAGGTGGTCATAATAATATGGCCACTCAGTGTATATTGAGTACTGTCAATAACCTTGAAATGTACTTCAGTTGCCTGACTGGAGTGGCTCAATGGTTGAGTCTGGCCAGGAAGAGGTTATGATTCCATGTGCAGGAGGCAGCCAATCAGTGATTCTCTCTCATCATTGATATGTCTATCCTTCCTTCCCTCTTCCATCCTCTGAAATCAATAAAATATGTATGCTAGAGGCCCGATGCATGAAATTCGTGTAATAGTAGGCCTTCCTTTCTGTCAGCACCAGCTTCCCTCTGGCACTTAGGACCCGGGCTTCCCTTGCAGCTCCGACTTCGTCCGGAAGGTCGCCCAGAAGGACACCGGGTCTAATTAGCATTGTGCTTTTAATATATACATATATATATATATATATATATATATGAAATGCACTTCAGTAATTCTCTTAGCCATAAGGGTCCATGATGACTAAATATAATCTTCCTTTGATAGGATCCTGGAATAGATAAAAAAAACATTAGGTAAAACTAGGGAAATCTGAATAAAATGTGAAATTTAGTTAATAAAATGCATCAATATTCGTTGCTTAATTGTGAAAATGTACATATGATATTAATGTAATTTGATAATCATAACAAAGACAAAGTCTGCAGTATTTGAGGACTCTGTTCTTTCTTTCTAATTTTTCTGTAAATCTAAAACCATTCTAAACTGAAAAGTATATTTAACAAAAGAAGTCTTGTAGTCACTTGTCTCAGAAATCCTGAGATAAACGTGAGAGATGTCGCCATTAAAGGGCCTCCCCAGCATGAGTGGGATGATGCCATCCTGGCTCACAGAGGGTTTCAGCCCCAGGAGTAATGGGTGCTGTCACCCACAGGGCGAAGATGATAATGTCAGTGCTTTGACACGCAGGGCTCTGTGAAGGTACAAATTGCTTATGGTGTCCCTGATTTCACAGACACCCCTCGAATGTCCACAAAACGCAAACTACTGCACCAACAATTGGAAAAGCTGAGTTCTGGCCAACAGACAATGATCTTTCCTCAGCACAAGAGTTTGAGTGCCTGATCAACATTTCCGTATTTGAATTGGTTCACGTGCCCAGAGCTCCTGGAATGAAGCCCATTGACATTCATGTGGAAACAGCCTGAAACAGTGTAAAATCTTTGTTCAGTTTAGTATCCAATGAGAATACCAAAAACACATCACAAGTGGAGTGGAGGGAATGGGCGGGAGACAGCTGGCCTCTGAGTTTGATTTTACTTAGTGACTTCTATCATGGAGAAAACAATAATTTGTTCACATTAGTACAGATACTTATTCTGGGTATGAATCAGCCTTCACTATTTGCCATTTTCACTTGTAATGCTAACACGGGATTATAAGAAGCTCATTCTAAGGTATTTCATTTCTGATAGGGTTGCCTCTGAGCAAGTAAGTCATTTCATAGCAGAAGATATACCCCTCCTTGATAAGCAGGATATAAAACGATATAATAACTTATGTAGATTCAGTTGTGGTGCCACGGGGTTTCTCTCTTGCAGCAGGAGCTGCACACTATTCTGTGTGGGAACAGAAGAGGATGGCTGTTCTTTTGGAGCCAAAGCACTCGGCTGGACTGGGAGAGCTGCCACTGATCACTGTGTCTAATGCTCTATTTCTCAACCTGGATTCCTGAACTCGCAACAAGAAAGCATGAAAATACTTAGCTCAGCTAAGATTTGAGACCGACATTGACAGTATAGAGTCACTTGAACTCTACCAGTAGACCGAAGAGGAAGATAAAGTGTTGATTGTGATTAAAGTGTATGATCAAGAAAGTGAGGTAGCTGCTACCTGATGGGGGTAGGGAAGAAAATGCATGCCACCTGAAGAACTCCCTCAGGGTGGCTCCCAGCATTTCTACATGTTTCATGTGAAACTATACTCAAAGGTCTGAGCATCTAGTACAGGTAGGAAGAGCAGGTGCAAAACACTTGAGGGAAGATTTGAGTTACTAATGGAGGTGCAGGCTTAGAAACCATTGTCAGCACGAAGAAAACTTGTGGGGTTATAAATCTTCATTACTGTGTTGACAGTTTCACAGATTATATCTATATCTATATCTATATCTATATCTATATCTATATCTATATCTATATATCTATAGAAGGGTGCAATAATAACATGCAGTTTATTGTATGTCATTTATTAATCAAGCCATTTAAAAAGACATGGATAGCTCTAACCGGTGTGGCTCAGTGGATAGAGCATCAGCCTGTGGACTGGGGGGTCCCAGGTTTGATTCTGGTCAAGGGCATGTACCTTGGTTGTGGGCACATTCCCCCAGTAAGGGGTGTGCAGGAGGCAGCTGATCGATGTTTCTCTCTCATTGATGTTTCTACCTCTATCCCTCTCCCTTCCTCTCTGTAAAAAATCAATAAAATATATTAATTTTTTTTTAAAAAAGACATGGATAACTTCATAGCCCAATAGTTAATTACTAAGGAAATTGAATAATTAAATATATCCCTACAAATAAAATTCCATGTCCAGATGGCTTCACTGATACATTCTACAAAACTTTAAACAAATAAATAATAGAATTTAATACAGTTCTATGCAAACTGTTCCATAAGAAAAAATGTTAAAAAAAACAACAACAGAGAAAGTTTCATCAAAGTACCTAATTTGTACACACTATCTGGTTGCATATCTAGCCTCACATTACAAAGGACGTAGGTGATATACTGTCACTTTATATTAAGGAGATGGAGGCTCGGGGAACATGGAAAATATGGCCAATGTCACAAAACTGGTTTGTCAGACTTCTAAAAAATCAGCCCTTCCGTTGCACTAAATTTACTTTCATTTAATTGATTTCTGTGAAAACCTTTTTGTTTCTCTAGGGAAAATTGAGTTGATAAAATATACAAAATGCTCAACAGAAAAAAAAATCTTGATACATCATAGGAGTAGCTCCTTAGTCTTACAAGTAAGGGTTGGGTTTTTATGTTCACACTATTAGGAATCTTCCTTTTCTACATACTTGGTCAAGAGGGACCCAGACTCCAGCTGCATGGATACTGCTGACGTTGGGCTACAGGATTATTTGCAACCTGCTGGTTTTTAGATTAGCGATAGTCACAATGTGTCCTTGGAGAGCAGTTTTGTTACCCCTGTTTTTAGATATCAGAAAATAAAATATTCCTTTTATTGTTATCAATCTTACTATTTATTCTATGCCATGTTTAATTAAACCCAAACACTATAAATAACTATAAGTATTTGTGAAATTCTATAACAATGCTTATAAGACTTACATTTTAATGACCTGAAAATATTTGAAGCTAGAGTATAAAGAAACTTTTATTTAATGTGAGGTTAATATATATATAAATATACATGTTTCATGTCAAACTATACTCAAAGGGTATATATATATGTGTGTGTATATATATATGTATAAATATATATATGTGGGCTGGTGCATGAAATTTGTGCATGGGGGGGTCCCTTAGCCCGGCCTGCACCCTCTCCAATCTGGGACCCCTCGGGGGTAGTCCAACTGCTGGTTTAGGCTCCATCCCTTGCAGGGATCGGGCCTAAACCGGCAGTTGGACATCCCTCTCACAATCTGGGACCTCTGGCTCCTAATCACTCGCCTGCCTGCCTGCCTGCCTGATCACCCCTAACCACCTCTGCCTGCCGGTCTGATCGCCCCCTAACTGCTCCCCTGCTGGCCTGATCACCGGTAATTGCCTCTGCCTTGGCTCCTGCCACTGTGGCTTTGTCCGGAAGGACATCCGGAAGATGTCTGGTCTAATTATCATATTACCCTTTTATTAGTATTGATGTGTGTGTGTAAACTCATATATTTGTGTTTATTTTATATAAAAAAGCAAGGCATTTTTTTACTTAGAAAAAAGTATAAAGATTTCTTCTAAATATTTGACCCCAACTGCTTTTAATGAGAATTTCTTGTGTAAAAGTCTAAAGGAGTAAGTCATAATTACCTAAAAT